>NC_138149.1:19762400-19812400 GCF_964199315.1 Orbicella franksi | reverse complement strand
CAGGGTGCTATCTATATTATAATGTAATTGTTTACATGGCTTGAACTAAATATAAAATGTCTCAGTAGGTTTAATTTTATAATTAAGTAGCCTTAAACTGCCCCTAAATCTATTGATATATTTAATAATACATTTAAGACGACTTAAACAAGACCTAAATCTTTCAATACATTTAATGACAGCTTAAACAAGACTTAAATGGGGTTAAATCTTTCCATGAATTTAAGTATGAAAAAATAGGGGCTTAAACTTGACTTAAATCTACCTCTAGATTTAATGTATCTTTAATTTAAACTTAAACGTGGCTTAAATACTGATGTATTTTTAATGGACTTTTAATTCAAATTTAAGCCTGCCTTAAATACGGGCGTATCTTTAAGCTACATTTAATGTTCTTAAACATGACTTAAATATTCCCTTGGATTTAATGCTTGTTTAATATTGCTGAAATGCCACTTAAATTTAACATTTCCCCTAGTGATAGATACATGTAAATATGCACACAAATTGTGCAGAATCCCATACCAAACTTGCCAGTAAAGGAACTTAATCTTCCTCAGCAAGGCATGTCTTCCTAGATGCGAGGCTGGAACCACATACCATGTAACCACATACTTTCACACTCATTTTATCAATGATGGTTCACTGCATCTCGGTCTTTAATCACGACCAAGGTCAAGATTCTCCTAAAAGAAAACGACGATGTTTATTTTATGGTCAAACAAGAAAACTTCAATTTGCTGAAAGTCGCTTAATGTAGCCTATTCTTAGTCTCTGCCGTTTTGCTTGGGAATTAGAGTGAGAAATTTGGTCAGAAGAAGGTCGAACTCACTCACACGTATGTTTTCAATTTCTCTAGTTTCTTCGATTGACTAACAAAATTTCTTACAGGCTTTGAAGTCACTCTTAGTCTTGTAATGAGTACTTTTTACCTCTGGACTTGCAAAAACCTTCTTAATTTCATATTCAGCTGGTGTTTTGAGTACCTGAGTTGACAAAAAGGACAAGTTTAGCTGACAGAGGTGGTGACAGGCTCAGCTACTCACCAACCACTACTGGAAACTTTAGTCAAAGGATTAAATACCATTGCTGCAGGAGAGACCTAAGTGGCAGCATGAACAAAGGAGCTAAGGAATCTTCAAATTGGACATGTTGTGCTGATTGCTGATGATAACATGACTGGGAATCATTTCATTTTGGACCAGACGGCCTGGCAAGGAGCATGTAAGTACAGGCAAAGTGACCATTGACCAAGCTGTGCCTGCTAGAAAGAGTACGCAACAAAGAGAGTCATAAGATAAGACATATGTCATAAAAGGCCTGCCCAAAGGAGAGTATGACACTGGTCAAAGATGGATATACTGAGGCACAAACTCGATACAATGCAGAATGCAAAACCACAATCAAAGACCATTTACATCAATTAAAGGGCCAAAAGAATACACAAGGGAAGTTTAAGCATGTTAAATCAATACCCCCTTCCAGGCCATCCAAGCTAAAAGAATCGAAAAAGAATTTGAAATGAAGAAATTTCTCCTCAAGCAGGAGCAAGAACTAGCTCAGTATGGACTGGAAATGGAGAAGAGAACAATATTTAAATAAAATTTGAAAGCAAAAGGAGGGCTAGTGAAATAAAGTTTTGGTTACAATTGGCAGAGAAAGATGAAGAGTTTTTGGAGCAAGATGTTAGTGAAACAGCTAGCAATCAAACTGAAAAAGACAAAAATTGAGCGGTGGTCTGCAAGTTGTGATATGAAGCCCTTAAATCCTCAACCTGCAGACTTAATACCATTTCAGTCCAACCCCTGTGATAAAGGTTGAACCCTTCGGAAAAGGAAATATTCTGAAAAGAAAAGTTGAAAGATTGTGTAGTTGTCCAGAAGAGTAGTTTCCCTACAGAAGTGAAAGCCTGTAAGAAGGAAAGCAAGTGAAAGCTTCCAGCAAAATAATCAAGCTCAAACCAATCATAATGGGACATGAAGTCATGGATGTAGGCAGAAGGATATCACTGGCCTAGATTTCCACTGATGCAACAAAACCGGTGATACTGCCACAAAAACACCAAATTAGTGCCATCCTGATACAAAATATCCATGAGGTCAGTGGACATTGTGGATTCAAACAGGTGCTGTCACTGGTTAGGGAGCAGTTCTGGATTGTCACGACTAGAGTAGCAATCAAGAAAATCATAAGATCATGCATCCACTGGAAGAAGTAGATGGCACTCAAGATAAATCAACAAATGGTACTCAAAGTACGGTTAAAAATCCTTGTGAGTTGCCTTTTACCTTTTGCATCATGAATTATTTTGGACTGTTCACTGTGAAGCGAGGGAGAGGGCTAGTGATTGAGAAACGTTGAGGAGCAATCTTTGTTTGTATGTATTCCAGAGATTTTCACCTCGAATTGGTAAAGTCTCTTGAAACCAACAAGTTCATGTTCTGATACGATTCCTGAACTGTTAAGGAGATCCGTTCCAACAATGGGACCAACTTTGTTGGGGCTAACGAAGAAATACAGCGCTCAGTGAAGAAGATGGACCACAGCAAGCTGGAAAGAGAGGCTGTGCAGAGAGGGTGTAAGTGTGTTTTTCATCCCCCAGGTGCATCTCAGGAGTGTAGGAGAGGCTTGTCCAAGCTATCAAGACAGGCCTGAAGGCTATTCTTGGAAATGGCCAAATGAATGAGGAGGTCCTGTCCACGGTGTTTACAGAAGCTGAACAGAATGCAAACTCCAGGCCACTGACACCAAACCCCTTAAGCCCTGATGAAAATGAAGTGTCATCACTAAGTCATTTCCTGAATGTGCCCCCTCATTGAACATTTTACCAGACTTGGTTTATGAAAGGGATAAGTTTAGCTGAAAAAGGTGGTGACAGGTTCAGCTATTAGCCAACCACTACTGGAAACCTTTGTTAAAGGATTATATACCATCGCTGCAGGAGAGACCTAAGTGGCAACATGAACACAGAACACAGGAACCTTGAAATTGGAGATGTTGTGCTGATTGCAGATGACAAGGTGACCAGGAATCATTGGGTTCTGGGCTGAGTTGAGAACACGTTTACAGGAGCAAACGGCCTTGAGGTGGAGTGCAGAAGTATGGGCAAAGGGGACTACATTCAAGCAACCAGTGACCAAGCTGTGCCTGTTGGAAAGAGAGGACAACAAAAAGAGTAGTAGAGTCGATATTAAACATGCTTGCAAGTTAAGGACATTTAGAATCTAATAAGATGTTGTTTTACATATGAACTTGTTAGCCCAGGAGTCTATGGGGGGCAGAATGTTGTTATATTTTTCTATGGCCCTTTTGGTAATCTTTGAGTACACTCCTACAAACCCTTGCAACCCTGCAACCCTGCAACCCTGCAACAGCTCCCATAAGTGCTCAGGAGCCATTAGCTTGGTACGAAATAGGACCTGCCATGTTGAATCTGTCATAGAATGTTGTTATATTTTGCTATGGCCCCCTTGGTAATCTTTGAGTATGTTCCCAAAAACCCTTGTAACCCTGCGACTTAAGTGCTCAGCAGCCATTAGCTTGGTATGAAATAGGGCCTGCCATGTTGAATCTGTTGAAAGCCAGCTCCTGTCCAAGTGGTTGTATTAACACGTACCTTGTGGGTCCATAATTGTGTAAGTATTTGATTTCTTAGACTTAGGATTACCTTGCACACTGCTATTTAACCAGAGAACTGTTGTATTTGCAGCAAATTACAATGTAGTTGAAGTGAAGAGAATTTATAATGTTGATGTACAGATAATTAAACCTTGTTTGTAAAGTCAGATGTCTCTCAAGCCACTTATATGTCTCAGAACAACGAAGCACAGTTGATCACACCAATGGTAAAAAAATTCTAAATGTCTGGAGGCTTGGGCTGTGGAATCAATTTTAATGTCTAAATAATCACCATGCAGAATTTGTGAGTATTAACAAGTAACAGCAAAACTTAATTGATGTCTGAAACAGCAAGCACAACAAGTTACAACATGGCAATCCCTCTAATGTGTTTCGATGAATCTATGCATGGGCTGTATGATAAAACGCAGTTCGGCCTAATTCCAGGCTTAAAGGTTGGTAAGTAGTTTCACATACTGGGGGCAAGCAGCAATTTGTTTGCTTCTTGTGAGCATTTCTGCCCATGGAATCTGTTGTTCAGTTCCTGTGTAAGGTTTCTTTAGATCTGCTGGTGTGATTTCCAAGGGGTATAAAAGGCAGATTGAGTGGTTAGTGACACCAGAGCTTATTTCATTATCTGGAGCTCTGACTTAGTCCTGACAGTCATGAAAAACCTTTCTTACAATTCCCAACTTCCATGAACTTTGTGATGTTGTCATCATGTATCAGTACAACATTTCTGATATTGATGATCCCCTCTTGAAAAGCTGGTTTCTTTGACTCATATACATGGTGCTCTTGCAGTGAGGCAAGGTATTCAGTCTTGACACCTTGAATAAAGTGGTGAGACAGCAACAAGCATAACCTTGGTGAGATGATTGCATTCATTGAAGTCTTCATCCTCCAACTCCACTGGATCAACAACAGGGTGTGGCAGAGCAGCCACATCAAAGCCTTAAAGCAATATGGAGGGTGTCAAGGGTTCTAGACCATTCACATCATGGTAGACCAATGTAATTGGACTATCATTGAGAACCACTTCAACCTTTTTGATGACTGTTTGAAGTTCAGACATGACTAATTAAGAGTATGGTGGAGAACTTTCTGATTGACATTGTAACTACCCTGATCAGGCACTTGTAGATATCTCTCAAATTTAACTGTTTTAAAACGTCTTAATTCAGAATCTGAATTTCCCAAGTTGTATCTCTTATTGCTTCTTTGGAACAGGTCACAGATATTACTAGGTGCCATCTCATCCTTTACTTTATACATGAGTATAAGTACATCTTGTAAACTTTAGTAGCAGAATTTACGGTGGCATTTTTGGCTTTAGGGGTCGCCACTGGTGTAGCAGCTGATCTGAGGGCTGTACTGTAGAATGCATGTTAAACATTGGGAATAAGCAACTCATAGCTTATAAAAATGGAAAACCATAGAAGTGTATAATTATTTATTAATTCCATTCCAGGACACCATTCTGTATCTTTTTACCTTGGTATGTTCTTATTCATTCAGCTACCATGTCTAGGTGACAATGAATCTTGCGTACAACAATGTGAACTTCCACGCAAGGAGTGTGGCCACCCATGTGCAGCCCCCTGTCATCCTAACAAGGAATGCCCTGCATCATCATGTAAAGTCAGGGTAAGTTATTTTATGAGTATGCACAACCTTTAAAGGAGAAGGACACTCCAAAAAATGGATATTTTTTGTCCATGCTAACAAAGACATTGCATTAAGTTTAGCCACTCACAGAAGTTTCAGCCTCTAAAGTGCAGGCTTTCCTTATGAAATTTGTCTCTAAAGAAGCCCAAAATTCAACATTGTTGCCACCATTTTGAACAGTACTCAACTACCAGGCCACGTTTTCATGATGTCATTACATCCCTTTTAACTACCACTTGGGTTGTAGCTGTTCTTGAGCCATATTATTTTGAGCCAAACATGCTCCAAACTCCAAAACTGATAGTAGTGAAGATATTGAAGTGGATAATCACTTGGAAAAAATACATTTGCTGACCTTGTGAAGGATACAAAGTCAGTTGCAGTTTTTTCTCCTTGCCACCAATTTCGAGTCAGATGGAACGATGTCACATAAACATGGCCTGGTTCCAAGTACAGTTTCAAAATGGCGGCCTCTGAAGTCGCTTCTTTTGAGACAAATTTCTTCAGGATAGCAGGCACTTCAGAGGCTAAAACTTCAGTAAGTCAAAAAGCTGAATGTAAGCTTTTTGGAGTGACCTTCTCCTTTAAACAGTAGCATTTCCCTGATCTTTTTCTTGTTCTTTTTGCACCTCGTATGAGTGCGTTTTGAACACAAGGAAATAAATAATTTCTCTATGACTGCAGTGCATACTTATAACTATTTGCGAAACAGATGGTGACGATGAAACTATATATGTGTTAAAACCTTATAGTTTAGAAAAACAATCTCATACTTACATGTATGTAAGGACACTAATTAATACTAGATAATGAAAAACTGTAACAAAGATATAGAACTTTGATAAGCAGAGGGTTTTATGTGACATGGGTAAAATATATGCAAAGCGTTATGTAAAAATCGATAATATGATAAAATTAGAAAATTACAACTTATAAACTATAAAAAATAATAACTAATCAAATGCCAAATTACAAAAGGCAAAGCTCTTGCAGCTGGCACCTAACTATAACTTTATATTTTGTTAAACATAGTGTTTTTGTAAATGACCAGTGATTTTGCTCATCTGTCTGCCAGTGATAGTTTGCCCTGTAATTTTGGCCTAAATAATGTAATAAATGCTTTCTACAAGTACAACTGTAACTGTATTGTATCTAGGAATGTGAATATCTCACTGTCCCAGGTAGTAAGAAGGGAGGAGATTTCACTGGCATGCATTGTACGCTGAGCTAGTTTCTCCTGTTTGGCCTTCTCTTATCGACTCTCCCACCATTTTTGTCCTTTTTTGCCTAATGTGCACGTGACCAAAGTCACTTGGGTACAAAGTTATGTTGTGAGTTCAGTACATTCCTGTGTAAGACATTCCTGTGTAACCATTCTTTGTGTTTCTAATGTAATTTTCTTGTGAAGGGCAGTAGATAGATAGGTAGATGGATATGGTTCAGGCAACTTGCAGGTTAATCAATTTTGGCTACGAAAGACAGGTACAAAACCGACAATGAATTGACAACCATTGGTGGCGTTTGGCGATGTTTCAACCACACTGTACAGATTCAAGACACCTTATTTATCTATTTTTCTTTTTTCAGGAAACTGTGTTTAAATCAAATTTGACAACAAATGACAGGCTTAAAACATTGAAGTGACAGGTTTCAGTCACGCAGAAAAATCTAAGGATGACAATGAGTGAATCAAAAACTAACTTCTAAAGCGCATTTTTTTGCGAATAAGCAAGCAGGTGTATGACTCTCAAAATTAAATTAATTGTTAGGTCTATGATCAATATCTCACTGTATATATACCACTATGGGTCAGATCAGAGCATCAGACCAGATCAAATTGGATTTGTAATGATACCAGAGGTGTAACACTTGAATTCTGTTTACACAGTTTTCATTTTATTTTTGCCGTGAGAGTAGCCTGTGTACAGGCTAGCATAGGAGCGTAGTTTAAACTATACGCAAATTGCTAGGAACTTAGTCTCGCTGACTGGTGTTTGATTCCTCTGATATCAGTATCATTTCATTTCATGAAATAAAGCAACAAACAACAGATTTAAGCTTAAAATTGTCCTAAACACAGAGCTGCGTAAACAACATAGAACTCAAACTGTGTGACAATCCGTTTTAGGATTGTAAATACTGCAGTCCCAAAAAACTAAATGCAGCCATAACATAAGGAAAATCTAGGGAACAAAAACTATCATATAATGTGCACTTTCCAAGAGCAAGGAAACAGGTATAGAGTACAAAATAAAGATTGAGGCAGATCAAATTTTATGCATAAAATTAACAGAAGTGAAAATGTATTCCGTCCACTTCATCTAGCATTATGCTTGCATTACGCTTGTTTGGTTTGGCAGTGGATCGGTTCACATTAAACAAGTGATGCAAGGCAGCCCAGGCCGGGGCCTTTGATTGAGGTATCTGCTCAAAGAACTTCTTTTCACAACTCATTTTTTAATTTCAGGAAACTAACATATTTGTGCACTGTTTTGGCTTAATCGAGAGGTACATTGTTTGTGAGACAAAGCCGCAAGCATTTCGTTCTGTTGCTGTGAAGTCAAGTTGAGTGGTTGTCTTAGGATTTCACACAATTCCTAGTAGACATTTGGATGAAAGTAACCAGTATGCAAAGTTTAGTCATCAACTGATATTCAGACCCTTAGGTCTCCTTAGGTCTCCAGTATTTAAGGAAGAGCCATTTTGATTTCATGTTAAAATAGATTTTTGTAAGGGGCTCTCACATTTGCAAACATTTAGAGAATTCCCTTGCAAGTTAATACAGTCATCTCACTTCCACATAAGGAAGGTCACTGGAGCTAAAAGGGCACCAGTAGTAACCTAAAAGAAACAATTTGCTTTCACTCAACATACAACTGGAGAGTTTTTATCTTCCAAGGTATCCATGATTTCGCTGGAGCAGAGGAACAGCACAATTCATCTTGATCGCATTTCAAATGGAAAAATTGTGTTCAAAGCTGGTTATTAGGTTTAAAGAAGCTGTACAGCAAAAGGGGTACTCAAATTTAACATTGGAGTAGACACAATGAATGTAGAAAACGTTATGTGGGAATGATAAGGTCACATGACAGATGTCTTGATAATATGGTTTAATTAGGCACGCAAAGCATGCCGTTGAAATGTCCTTCTTTGGTAGTTAGTTAAATTATATCCTATAATAATAGTACAAATGTTCATAGGCTCTACTGTTTCACTTTGTACATTACATGAATATTTCCCGTAGGTGGAGTGACAAATTAAGCTAAGGCATTAGGTACAAGCTTCAGAGACTTTACAGATGAAGTAAAAACTCTTATAACACTCTTTAAGCCTCTGGTGCCTGTCCCAGCCATAACAGGCCGTAACCGGCATCCGCCTTTTTTCCACTTCTAACGTCATCACCCTTCACCAAAATTGGTATCACTTATACTCAAGTTGTACAGAAAGAAACAATATTTTCAATGATACCCAGATTCGAGGATTGGAACAAATTGAGCTGGAAATACCCACAAAAACACAGGTGGATTTGGTACAAATATTGACTTCAAATTAGCCATATTGATGGGTTATTTGTGCAATTGTTCTCAAATACTTTCCTGCTTTGGGTGTGTCTGCAAATTCTGGGGTGAATAGGTCCTAGTGTGAAGTACATTTGCATCTCAAATCCTTGAATGTGTAATGGCGTAATGGAGATGACCTACTGACTGTTCCAATTCCAGAAGTCTTTCAACACATCTGTAGGTCTCTCTTGAGATAAAGTCCGCTGAAAGCTTCAAGTTTTCGTGCTCATAAATCTAATTTTGGCAATTGCAAGGACGTGCGTAACAATAAGTGCATGCTTGATTCTAGTGGTTAATGGCACCACTCAACTAAAACATACTGTAATGAAATTGATATAGAGATTGCACAAGCTAAGGTGCCCATGTGAAAATGTATAATGGTTATATTTGAATGTGATGCTCGCACAGGTTCTAAGACTAAGATGGTTATATGGCGAGTAGTGAATGTACAATTTACTTGTAACACAGGATATATAAAAGACTCATGTTATGTAGTAGCCTGTGTGTGTGAGTAGACCTGCCGTGTACAGGTAAGCTGAATGTTAAGAGTCGAGAAATTAAACTGTTGGCTGTTGGACTCTGAGTGGAAGTTGTTGGCCCGCACTTGTTACAATATCTTTGCATAATAACAGTTTATCAAAAGATGTGTGTTAGTTCCTAGTAGCTTGATACTACAAGGACACCTTCTACTCTGACATTAATTAAGGCCTCAAGACATCCTTGCACCCTTGGAAATATTAATTTTTGGGCAGATCTCTCACGACATTTGATGTTATTCAGCCCAAACTCTGATCATCAAAAGGAAAGATTTCACTTACTAATTGTGGATGGTTCATGTGAACCAGATAATCACCCATTCTAAGTACATGGAATGCATGATCTAAGGGATTAAGTACCTTTTAACTCTCAACCTGCAATAGCAAGTTACATGTACAAGTTGTAGTGGGTGATCATATCGTGCAAATGATGTGGAAATGAGTGGTGGGTTATCCGTCCCTAAAAGTTATGGTGCTGATTTATTCTGTCAGCGAGTAATTAACAAGTGATGTAGCATAGCTCGGAGGGATCAGATTATGCAAATGAACTCAACTTTCTTTGCAGGCTGAGACTCCATCAGAACTCATCCACAGTGAAACCAAATTTCCTAGTTAGCCTTACTGCCTATGACACTTAAGACACAATTTGATTAACAAAATAACCACATTTTATTGTTGCCGAATCACTTCCATAGATTGATTCATCTATGTGCACGTGTACCAGAAATGATTCAATCACATGATTTGAAGATAATTTGATAACTGAGTAACAAAAGAAAACGAAAGTCACAGGTTCAGTTTGTTTGCCTCCCATTCAGTCTAATTCCCTGTGACACTTAAGACTCGCAATTTGAGTAACACAAAATAATAAACAATTATTGGATGAGGTTCTTGTGATATCAGGAATAATCAAGGTCGAGGTAAGTGTTATCAGCCGAAGCCTTTGGCTTCGGCTGATATCACTAACCAATACCTTGATTATTTCGGATGTCACAAAATCTGAATCTAATAATTGTTTTATTATACATTGTTTTAAAGAAAATAACGACAAACACATTATCACACATAAGACAGTTTATTTTCAACAAGCCATGTTCTTACTTCGCTGTCCATGAACTTGCCATTACTCTTGGAAATTGTGCATTTCGCGTGCAACCTACAGATTGTTCACTTATCTGCAGGTTGTGCTGTTTCCCAGAATTAACTGTAGGCTTCTAGCCAATGAAAAGATAGATGGTGACTACAATGTATAATAACCATGTTTATTGTTCCCAAATTCACTGAAAAATTGCAACAACAGATTGCAGGGTTGGTACTGGTCATGGAAAACCTGGAAAGTCGTGGAATTTTATTTCATTTTCCAGGCCTGGAAAATCAGTACACTTTTTATGAGTGAAAGGCAATAAGAGTCCAAAGTTGAAAAATTAACTGACAAGTCCAGACATCAATTTTACTTTTCAGTATAAATAAACACAGGGCTCATTGCAAGATATAATTATGCTTTGGAACATGCTTTTTGCAAAGTTCAAAGTAGTGCTGAAGAAGTTGGTGGAATGCCAAAGATTGAACATACATGATTGTGATTCCTTAGTTTTGCAGTACTCTGAGTTTTGTGATCTGGCAATTAAGGCTGGGATATCAGCTTTCAGAGAATTCAGCTTCAAGGTAGACAGGCTGGATGTATTTCTGCAGAAACATATTGGTTTTGTTAGTTCACTGACCAAATTATGGAATCTGCTAAGAGAACTCTTGATTCTTTCCCATGGTCAAGCAACGGTTGAGAGAGCTTTTTCAGTAAACTGGCAAGTCATGATCGAGAACATGAAAGAACAAACTTTCATTGCACAGCGTACAATTCACGACCTCATTCAGAACAATTTGGAGGGTAAGGTCAGTTGGTAGTTTGCAGGGACCTTCTTGTATCAGCTAGTGCAGGGAGACAACGTTACCTTGCCTGTCTTGAAGAGCAGAAGAAAGAGCAACAGCAAGCATCTCAAAACAGGAAGTGAAAAATAGTGTTCTTGAGGAAAAAGCTGAGTTAGAGAAAAAGGAAAAGCGCCTTTCCAGTGATATTAGTGCCTTGCAACTTGATGCAAACTCTCTAGCAAAAGAAGCTGAGGAAAAGGCCAAGCTTGTACTTCTCTCCAAGTCTAATGCACTGAGAAATGCAGCAAAAGAAAAGGAGAGTGCCCTAGAGAAAATTGAAGATAAGCTGAGAGAGGAGAGATGCCCAAGAAGAGTGCTAACTTGTGAAGCTTCAGTTATCTTCCATGTAAACGGAAGGAACTGGTTGAACTGGGTCATAATTTCAAAAACTACCTAGTTGAATAAATTTTTGTTATGACATTACTGTTGGAGAACAGTGGCATGGGATTTTTCAAAAGGTCATGGAAAAAGTCATGGAAAGTCATGGAATTTTCAAGTGCCTATGAGGTAAAAAATAATTGCTATTTATTTGAAAGGCTTTTCAAGGTAGAGAAGAATGGCGTTTTCCCTTTTGGAATATCTTTTTTTGCCTTAGAGATATTTACGTTTTTGTATTATGCAAATGAGGAAAGTGATGACGTCATAAATAGTACCACTTAAACAATAAAACACTGAATCAAGAATAACTCCAGAAATATTGGAACAGCATTCTTCAAACTTGGCACCAGAAATGTACATCACAAAAGAAACAAAATTTAACACTTTAACAGGTCAAAAGTGTACGAACCCTGGATTGATTCACCTATGCACACATGTATCAGAAGTGATTTAATCACATGATTTGGAATAGAAGAGATCAAGATAATTTAATCACTTAGGAGCAAAACAAAACAAAAGTCACAAGTTCAGTTCACTAGTGTGACATTGTTGTTGAACTGAAATGAAAATAGCACAATGTGCTGGGATTCTGTATTAAATTTTGTGGCCCCTTGAACACTTGCAGTTCGAATTTTTGTCAGATTGTGCATTCCAAATTGGTCTGTGCAGCCTTGATTTTCTCTTAAGAGTAGAAAACCTAGAAAGTGCTCACATGCTAAAGGTACTTCAAATCAGCAGAATTTCTTCATCTGCTCATTGGAAATTGGCTTCCTGTGGACTACGTGAGCAATTTTTGCCATCTTGTTTTTGTTCATCATTCCTTGAAATCTTGCTGTTTGGAAAAGTTGCTTTTTTAAACAATTTGTAAGAAAACTTGAGATAAGCACCATTAACCCATTGACTACTGTGCCGCTTGTAACCGCCCATGATGAGTGTTGGCCTTTCTCCCACTTCTGACATCATCACCTATAACTAAAATTGGCATCACTTATACTCAAGTTCTTCAGGAAGAAACAATCTTTCCAATGACACACAGATCAGAGTGATCAGCCCAGTGAAGCCTGAAATATGCATAAAAATGCTCAGAAATTTGAGTGAAAAACTTGGAGCAAAATTTCCTGCAACCACACTTTGCTACTCCATGGTAAAAATTGCCTATCTCAATGATGCTTTCTCAGAAATTTTTGAACTGGAAGCAAACCCAGTAGAAGGTCAATCACTGCAGCAGAAAGGTAAGAAAAGGCGAAAAAGGAAAGGCGAAAAAAGATTTTTAAAAACGTTAAGCCTAAAGACATAGGTCACTTTCTGAGCTTGCATTAATCTATACATTAATCTATTAGTTTTTTTGTCGTTGATGTCTATCCATCTTAGGTTTCCTTTGGATGTCTTGATGACAATGAGCAAGCAACACTCTTTCATCCACAAAGTTTAGATCTTCAATGGTGTCTGTAAGGGTCCAGGTTATTCCTCTTCTGACATTAATGGTTGCTTCCTTCATTAGCCAGAGAAGAGGAGAGAGGAGAGCACACAGCCTTGTTCTACCCCCATTTGTATGACAAACCCCCCTGTCATATTGGTTTGTCAGACAACTCTCACAATTTAATAATCATAGAGCATTTTAATGATGGACACAATCTTGCCTGACATGCCATAATGTCTGAGGATTCTCCAAAGTGTTGGGCAGTTAATCCTATCATAGGCTTTGGTAAAGTCAATGAAGTTGGTATAAGCTGTGGCTGACCACTCATTGCACTGTTCCACAATTTGCCAAAGAGTAAATTTGATTGGCACAGTCTCTTCCCATCCTGAATCCTGCCTGCATTTTCCAAAGATTTGGATTAATGGCTGTGGTAAGCCTATTGAGGACTATTTGACTAAGGACTTTGTGTGTATCTGATAACAACATTCAAGTGAAAATATGCAAGATCATAATTAAAACCTGAACTGCAGATAAAGATAATTGTGGAGACATAATTGATCGTTGCAGTTATACACACAACTTAAGCAGCTGTGAAATTATAAATATTCACTTGTATATTCACCATCTACAGGTATATTATGAATTCACAATGTGACCAGCTCCCTGATTTTGCTTGATAGTTCAGTTGGTAGAGCACTGCACCAGTATCGCAGAGGCCATGGGTTCAAATTCTGTTCAGCCCTGACATTTTTTCAGGCTTTAATTCGACAATCCAAAGTGAGTAATATAAGGAAGGTTAAATTTAGAAAGAGCATTAACTCGGAAAAAAAACCGAGTTCCAGATGGGATTTGAACCCATTACTCTCTGTGACCTAGGCAGATGCTCTAACCACTGAGCTACTGGAGACTCTATGGTGAGCAAGGATGGGTCTTTGACTGGGACTGCATCGTGCGGTCACACAGCCAAATAATGACGTGGTACCTATGAACTCAAAGGATAAAGGTTAATCCAAGTAACTGCATTGTGACTAATGGGTCTAGACAACAGATGCAAGGAAAATTAGCGATGTTATATTTCGGTATTATTCTATACCAATTTTAGGCTCAAAAAGAATGCAAAGTGCGAGATTTCAATACTAGAAGATGGTAATTAGCATTAATAAACATGTGAAAAACAGAAACAAAGATGATACCCAGGAGAAAATACATAATTCTCTCTCATTGTTCAATTATGGTTTTAGATGCTTAATGTTAATATGACGCTTCTTTGTGCAGCAGTAGAGTCCACCTTGGTGTTACGACAAACTGCTTGAAGAAAGAATGCTTTGTTCATTGAATCAAGGTGGAGAATTTGGTTGCATACAAATGTCAGGCAGATGGTGAATATCTTAACTATGTTTAAAAAGGTGACAATTGCAGAAATGATTGTAGATGGTGCTACAACTGTCAACAACAACTTTTTTTATTACTCATACATTTACAATTTTACAAAAATATACACACTTTACACTTGACACTTTATTATTAAAAATAATCAAGTTAAAAAAAACTTGACTATGACAACAGCATGAGCCCACAAGTAGTCTATCTAGGCTAATCGAGGCGGGTCACATCTTCTATATTTATATTAGACCATTAATATACAATAAGATTACTCTTCAACTACTTAGACAAAGATTTATGAAACTGTTTAGTACAAGTACATTTACATATTTTGATTAATGCTAGGAGCTATGACTAACTAGAGATAAGCTAAACGATAGGTTGAAATTAATATGGCACTAAATTTAACAATTTGAGTCTTGGTGAGTCAGGGTGTGTATTATTCTGAATTTGAGTCAGGGTGCTTTCTTTGTCCGAGAGCACTTGTTCTTGTGTGTGGATAAAACGAGTTCCATTCGTTTTGTCAACATACGAAAAGTTGCAGCCAGAGCAGCTGAATTTATAAAGAACATTGGATTTACTTAATAGTGGTGTTTTGTCTTTGGTAGTAATGACATATCAAACTTTTGTTGTTTTCTCTTTTATTGTTATGTTGATGTTTGGGTCAGCTAAACATCTCCGAAGCTTACAATTAATAACACCCTGGTTTTGTCATCATTATGTAGGAGTCTATCATTAATCATCCAGCTTCGAATATCTGCAATGCACATTGCCATAGCCCTCACTGCAACATCTTGAGTGACTTGGCCATCTGGTTTGAAGCTTAAATAAAGCTAAGTGTAGTCAGTAAAGCAATGTACATGTGGTTATACCCAGCCCATGAAGCTTGAATAGGCATAGAAGGTTTTGTAGAGATCTACACCTCTATGCATTATTTTATAACCGATCAGTTTGTTCTTCCTCTCTTACATGTACAGAAAAAACAGTGGCCTATTACTATTGTTACCAACATTTTTGGTATGTTGTAGAAGTTTTTATTTAACCCTATGCCTGAACTCGTTCGTTAACAATCGTTTCTACATAATAAACTCTATCACTCTACCATCACACATTTCTAGATAAACTATATGGCTCGTGAAGCTTGAATAGGCATAGAGGTTTTCGTAGAGAACTACACCTCTACGCGTTTATCGCCGAACAGTTTGCTCTTCTTCTCTTGATTGCACATAAAAAACGGTGGTATGTTACCATGGTTACCAATAGTTTTTGGTCTGTTTTAGAAGACATTTCCAGATAATTAACTCTACAGCTCTAGGATCACACGGTTCTACAGCTCTATGGTTCTATGACTCTAAGGCTTTACAGTTCTAAAGCTCTACAGCTCTACGGCTCTATGGCTCTATGGAACACATTTCCAGATAATTAACTCTGCGGCTCTAGGATCACACATATCTACAACAAAACAATAACAGAGTTAGAAATTACAATGTTTGGCTAGAGTAACAACAAATACTGTAGTTTCTTGGTTATAAGGCGCATGGTTTTTTCGAGGAAAATCTGTTTTTTCTTGGGAAGTTTTTGCCAAGATTGGGGTGCGCCTTATAGCCGAATATTTTCGCGCAAAAAAATCTAACAACAGCAATTTTACCGGAACTTACAGTTAAAACTAGACACATAAAAGACACTAAACATTGGTCATTGACTTTTTTAAGATTTGGTGGTTCTGAAAAGAACCAGGTGGCTCTGAAAAGAGCTGTTGTTGTTGTTCAGAAATTTGTTGATGTCTAGTCTTCCTCCTCGCTATTCGTGTCAAACTCGTTCTGTAGTTCATCATCCGCTTCCTCCTCTCCAGCTTCTTCTTTGTCCCACACAGCTTCGTCCTCGGTGCCATCCAGAGCATTTGATATTCCACAGCACTTGAATGAGTTCATGATCAAATCAGCGGGTATCCCTTGCCATGCCTTTTGGATCCACTGCAAAACCAGTTCTTTGCTCGGCACACGCTTCTTCCCCGACGGAGTGTAAGTAAACGGACCGTTCACCATCCAAGTCTGGTATTGGGATTGCACCTTGGTCTTAAAAGGTTTGCTGATACACTTGTCCAGGGGCTGCAACACGGGCATAAGGCCACCAGGAATAACTGCGACTTCTACGTTTCGCCTCGCCAGAAGATCTTTCACGGCATTTGTCAAATGCCCACGGAATGAATCCCACACGAGGAGAGCTCTTTGGTCTGGGGTGTACCGAAGATTGCATCAAATCCACTCCATTACTCCTAGAAATTAATAAGAAATACAGTCTTAGAATGCTAGGAAGCTTTATTATCAAGGTTGCTTTGTGTTAAACAACTGCACGAGAAAAGCTAACAAACTGAAATTTGCACACGCGCGTACGTGCTAAACAGCACGTGCTAGGTAACACTAACTGTGTTTAAGTTCAGCTTGTTGATGTTTTTATAATACAAACTCGGATCGTCGAATATTTATTAGAATCTTTATAAAAAACGAAATATGTTTCCTGAGCAGGAAGGCTAAAATGAACGTGTATGCGTTGTTTGTTTACACTCAAGTTTATCATTAGAGGTGCGAACTTTTAGCTTTTGTTCTCGTGTATATCATTAAATGTGTGACTTTTTCACTTTTGTTCACGTTTACAAAGAGAGTTCGCCTGCTAATTGTGCCAAGAGAATGAAAATTTATCTTTATCAACTCTTCATTTCTTGGTGCGTCTTATAACCGAGTATTTTCACATAATTTTCAGTTTGGGAACTTTGCATGATTAAGTTGCCAAGTTTGGGGTGCGTCTTGTAGCCGAGTGCACCTTATAACCGAGAAACTACGGTAACAGCTCTGAAGTAAATTTGTTTAAATATGCAGTCATTGGAACATTTAAATAGAACTGAATTGGAATGTTATGTTTTTTGGTCTTGTAAGTAGTTTGTAAGTGTACTTGACAAACACACTATGTTGTAAATAATGTTTTTATTTTGAAATAAAGCATTTTGATTAAAAAAAATAAAAAAAAACATCCACTAAAAATTCAAAGTCACGTGACCTAAGTATTCACACGTTTTGGGTACACTATAACAAAATGTCCTTCACATCAGTTAGCATGACTACAGTTAAATGTAGATTTAAAGACTACCATTCAACCGATGCGCAATTTACGTTAAGTTCTGTTACTGTATTAAGCGTCCCTGAATAAAGGAAGTAAAAACCCAACTGGGTAACCCCGAAGCCGGAGGTGCTTCGAGAATTTCTCGCATTTCGCTGAAGACGTTAAACGTGGAGCTATTTTTAGTATAGCACAAATGCTCGCCTCTACTAAACGTCCTCTGGTTGCTTGTGGGATGAAACGACTCAAAGGGAATGTACAGATACTTATTTAGTGGCTTTTGATAGGTAGAAAACTGCAGAGCGCTAAGATTATCAACTTTGTAAAGAAATAAATTGAGAGAAGCGAAACACTACTTTCGTCAATAACATAGTACGTAAGTTTGATACAATCATTCTTGTTATAGAGACAACTAGGAAACTCTGATGGGATTTCGTTGGGACCCTTCCAAACAAAAAATGTGTTTCTTTAATGTTTTAATTTTTCAATCTGTTCTTTTATTTTTATTGTTTTTATTTTTTAACTTTTTTTTATATTTTGGGGGCCATACGGTTAGTGCTAATTGTATGGCCCCTAAAATATAACAACACGCAATAACATGTGCATTAAGGCATTTCTTGTAATGTCCGTCTACAGCATGTTTCAGTAGTTATTCACTCCCATGGGAAGGTAAACTTAGGCACACTTATGTGCTATATATGCGGTTCAATGTTAGTTGTAATCATTCCCTAAAGAAGTCTCAGACAGAGACAATGTGTCAGAAATAAACAAAAATGCTTACGACTACAAGAAGTCTTCCTTTGTGCTGCTCACTAGTCTTCATTAAAAAATTAAAAAATTCCAATAACCTTCCAAGCAGATGGGCTTAGTGGGTGGATCGTAGATCATAGAGTGTAGATCGAAGGGAGAAGCTGGTAGAACATAGAGAGTAAAGCGTAGATGGGCTTAGAGGGTAGATGGCAGGGCGTAGATCGCAGAGAGAAGATGGTAGAACGTAGAGAGTAGAGCATAGATGGGCTTAGAGGGTAGATGGTGGATTGTAGAGCGTAGAGCGAGTAGCTGGTAGAACATAGAGAGTAGAGCGTAGATGGGCTTAGAGGGTAGATGGTAGATCGTAGAGTGCAGAGTGTAGATCGAAGAGAGTAGCTGGTAGAACATAGAGCATAGATGGGCTTAGAGGATGGATGGTAGATCATAGAACGTAGGACTGGTAGAACATAGAGAGTAGAATGTAGATGGTAGAACATATAGCGTAGAGGGTAAACTCAATACAGAATTGCACATTAAAAAGATTATTGAAAAACTGTAAACTGTAATACAACTCTAATATATATATGAGATAATAAAGAAAGCCAATAACTTACAATTACAAAAATTACAACATCGCAGATGATCAAGAAACTCGCACTCACAACCCAATATTTTTTATCACTCTACTGGTTTTTTAAGCTTCTACTTTCCTTAGAATGTTAGTAAGAGGGAATTTAATAATACCTTATTACGTTAGTACGACACCAAGTCACCAAATTTACTTTTCTTGAGTAAGTAAATTTATTTAGCTTGACCACTTATTTTACCACATTTACTTTCCTTTGTACATTAGTATATTAGGACTGCTGCATATTTCTCCAAATTTACTTCAGTTCCCTAGAGTGTTAACTGGTACGTTTCTTCAACCCTTTCTGTTTAAAGCTTTCCATAGTACATTAATACAACCCCTGTTTCAAAGCATTCTTTGGTATGTACATCGACCCTTGCTTCTATTCGAAACTTTCCTTAGTACGTTAGTACAACCCTTGTTTCCATTCAAAATCTTCCTTAGTACGTTAGTATGACCCTTGTTTCCTTTCAAAATTTTCCTCATACATTAGTACGACCCTTGTTTCAATTCGAAACTTTCCTTTAATAGTATGTTAGTGCGACTCTTGTTTCAATTCAAAACTCTCCTCCATAAGTTACTACGTTAGTACGACCCTTGTTTCAATTCACAACTTTCCTTAGTATGTTAGTACGCTAGTACGACCCTTGTTTCTAATAAAAACTTTCCTTAGTATGTTGGTACAACTATTGTTTCAATTCAAAACTTTCCTTGGTACATTAGTATGACTCTTGTTTCAATTCAGAACTATCCTTACATGTAGTACGTTAATATGACTCTTGTTTCAATTCAGAACTATCCTTAGTACATTAATATGACCCTGTTTCCATTAAATTTTTGTCCTTGGTGCCTTAGTACAACCCTTGGTTTTTATTGAAAACTTTCCTCGGGAAGTTAGTACTTTAGTATGACCCTTGTTTCTATTCAAAACTTTCCTCGGGAAGTTAATGTGTTAGTAGGACCCTTGTTCCTATTCAAAACTTTCTATTGCATTCATAACTGGAAATAACATAAATAACACTTTAAAAGGTTTGTTTAGATTTTTTGGCAAATGCGTCAAGTAGTTAGTACAGTTATAAAAAAATTGAAATAAATGATTCCTGTTCTGTGCTTGGTATGGAGTTGTAGAGCTATAGAGACATAGACCTGTAGAACCATAGAGCCATAGAGCCGTAGAGTTTATCTAGGAATGACTGTGTGATTGTACAGTCGAAGGGCTGTTGAGTTCACTATGTAGAAAACATTGGTAACAAATGCTCAGGGTTTCATAAAAGCTTCTACAACAGACCAAAAACTGTTGGTAACCATGGTAACATGCCACCATTTTATATTTACACGCAGGAGAAGAAGTACAAACTCCTAATTGTTGCGTGGGTAAATATAGGATTGTGTTGTATTCTATTATTATATTGTGTTCGGTGATAAGTGTGTAGAGGCGTAGCTGTGGTGTGTTGTCGAATAGGTTTATTCTGCTTGTTCATACACACCGTGTGGATGTGTGTGCTTTCTATATTTTCATAATGTGCTATCCTACTTAAATATGCGTACACAAAATATAATATACAATAGGTGCTAATTCTCACGTGCCAATATGTTACATCCCCTTCTCTTAAAAAACTATGTTAGTTGAAATGAAAACAAACAAAAACAAAATATTCATTCGGGCCAATGTCTCAGGTACATGTATCTTGTATATACATTGACAATGAATAAAATTAGAATATATAGGGATTTTCTGTCTAGTGTTCATGCATCATGCTAATAATAAATACTAAAGCAAGCGTCAGAGATTAAGTCTTTCCGGTGCTCGGATTTCACGTCCCGCGCAAGATTTTCTTGGTCCTTTCTCGGCTTCTGTTAAGGTGGGACATTGTGGATTGGCGTTTGAGGGCTGTGTAATCAAATTGTCACTCGATGGGTTGTTTGCTGAATTGCCTGCTGTGGTGGACTCTCGTGATTGGCGCTTGAAGATTGTGCAGTCATACTTCCTTGAGGAATGCAACTCGACAAGTTGTTTGCTAAGTTGTTGGAAGCATTATTTGGTCTAAGATGGATTCTATTTCTTCGTAGTTGAGCACCAGTTCCAGTTTCTATAAGATACGAGCGAGGCGTCTCCCTGATCTATGACTCTAGCAGGATTCCATGTGTTTCTCACGGGGTCTTGTACATAGATGGCTTGGTCCCTGTGTAGTTCAGGGAGTCCTTTGGTGTGCCTGTTGTAATAGTAGCATTGGTTGTCTTGTCTCGCTTTAAGCCAATTTCTAACTTCTTCTTGGTTCTTTGATGGCTGGATCTTACCAGGAAGTGTGGATTTGAATACTCGGCCATTCAGTAATTCAGCCGGTGATGGTATATTGGAACTCAGGGGCATTGTTCGTAGAGCCAACAGGGCTAGATCTATGTCTTCTTGTTTCTCTGCATTTTAGGATCGTCTTCTTAACTGTTTGGACTTGGCATTCAACAAATCCATGGCCACGTGGGTAATGGGGAGATGATGTCACAATTGCAAAACCATATTGGCTTGCCAGCTGTTGGAACTCGCCGGATGTAAACTGTGTACCGTTGTCGCATTGAAGAGATTCTGGGATTCCATTTTCTGCGAATAGCATTTTCATCTCATTAACAACGGCTCCGGTTGTGAGGTTGTGAAGCTTCTTGACAAATGGGAACTTGGAATAGTAGTCGACAACTATGAGGAACCACGACTGTTGGACATAGAACAGGTCTGTGCTCAATGTTTGCCACGGTCTTGAAGGGATCTCTGATGGTATCATAGGCTCCTTTTGTTGAGAATTGTGGTACTTCTGGCAAACGCAACATGAATTTACAAGGTTTTCTATTTCTTTGTATACGCTTGGCCAATAAACACAGGATTTTGCTCGTAGTTTGCATTTTTCTATACCAAAGTGCCCTCCGTGGATTTGCTGCAAGATGTTGCCTCTCTAGGATTCAGGTACTATAACGCGGCTTCCAAGAAGTATCAGCCCATCTTCTACTGATATGTCATCTCGTAGGGGCCAGTACGGTTTTAGCGCCAGAACAATTTTCTTCCCACTATCGGGCCAACCTTGTATAACCTGACGGGATAGAAGCTGCAGGGTTTCATCTTTTGCAGTTTCCTCTTTGAACTCTTCCATTTTAGCTTGGGTGATTCTGATTAGGTGGTGAACTTTCACATTCATGTTTGATACTTCAAATTCATCCAACGGCAAAAGGCGTGACAGGGCATCGGCTGTAACCATTTCTCTTCCTGGAAGATATTTAATAACGCAGTCATAGGGTTGTAGACACAATAGCATTCTTTGAAGGCGTGGAGGTGCTTGCATCAGGTTCTTCTTATGGATCTGTTCTAGGGGGCGATGGTCTGTTTTAACCACAAACGATCTTCCAAAGAGGTACGAATGGAATTTTTCGCAGCCATAGACCAGGGCTAATAGTTCCCGTTCAATATTAGCATATCTGGTCTCCGCAGGCGTAAGTGATTTCGATGCAAAGGCTATTGGCTTGTTGTTTTGGAAGAGAGCTGCGCCCAAGCCCTTAATTGATGCGTCAACGTGAAGGACAACTGGTTCATTTCTGTCATAGTACGCCAGGGTCGTTGTGGTACATATCAGTGACCTCACCTTCTCAAAGGCTTTCGAATGTGATGGATTCCATGTAAAGTCAACGTTCTCCTTTAAGAGGTTTCTTAAGGGGGCAGTGTGGTCAGCTAGATTGGGGATGAATGAGCTCATGTAAGTTGCCATCCCCAAAAAGGTGTGAAGCTCCTTCTTGTCTTTGGGCGGTTCTAAATTTTCTATGGCTCTGACTTTATCTGGGCTGGGCTTGACGCCATCTGGTGTGTAAAGCATACCAAAGAAATTGCACTCCTTTGTTTTGATAACGCACTTCTCGTCATTGAGCTTGATGCCAGCCTTTCTGGTACGTTCCATGGTTTCGTGTAGGTGTAAGTCATGCTCTTGGTCATTCTTTCCATAGACTGTGACGTCATCTGCAATGCCAATGGCTCCCTGGCAATCACGATACGTCTCATGAATCTTGAATTGGAAGATATCTTGACTCATTCGTAGGCCAAACGGCATCCTGAGGAAACGGTATCGACCAAATGGTGTATTAAAGGTTGTCAGATACAAGGATTCCTCATCTAGTTTGACATTCCAATAGCCATTGCGAGTGTCGAGCTTGCTAAAAAGCTTTGCTCCTGCTAATTTGGGTGTGATTTCCTCTAGAGTGGGTATGGGATGATGTTCTCTTTTGATGGCCTTATTCAGGTCTTTAGGATCGAGGCATAAACGGAGTCACCCATTTTCTTTTTCTCTAATAACCAGAGAGTTAACCCAATCTGTAGGTTGCGTTACTTTTGTAATGATATCTTGACTCTCAATCTCACGTAATTCGGCTTGTAATTTATCATTCAACTCTATGGGCACTTTGCAGGGTGCATGGACCACCGGTGATACTTCAGGATCCAGTGTGATGTGATACGTATAGTCGTCAAAACATCCAACTGTGCCATTGAAACATTCTGGGTACATCTCCATCAGCTCTTGTTTACTTGTGATTGACGGCCGCTCTTCCATATGAAAGGACGGCTTCATTCTTTTTCAGTGCTTCTGGTTTGGGGTTTCCTTCGTTGTCAAACTTCTCTGGGGCGATTATGCGAAGTAGCCTGATAGGCAAAACATTGCTCTGTGCACCTGTGTCTACCTTGCACTGGAGATTAATTTTCCGCTTCTTTTCTGGCTGAGTTATCTCAAGTGTTGCAAAGACTTCATCGCGTGTGTCATTTGTCGAATGTTGCGTGTCTTCTATGGTGTTAAGCTCGATGGTACTGATTGTCAGAATTTCATCATTTTCCTCGTCGCCCCTTTCCTCAATCGTGTGAATAACTTTTTTGAAGGCCGGTTTCCTTCCTTGGTTAAGTTGTTTCCGTTTGCTGGATCGGCAGACAGATTGCCAATGATTAGCTTTGCTGCATTTTCGACATAATGTAGTGTAGGCTGGACATTTGTTCCTCGGGTGTTGTTTTCCGCAGTTGTTACAGGATTCCCTTTCTTGTTCCTTATAAATGGCATCTATACTTCTACCCTCTTGATGGCTTTCGCTACTTCCTGCCAGTGTCTTCATGTGTTTACTTGTCGCTTCGTAGCTTCTTGCAGTCTCAATAGCGGCTGCAAGGGTCAATGATTTGTCTCGGCTTATGAGAGACTTCTGGACATCGGGATTTCTTGACCCCCAAATGAGCTGATCCAAAACTCTGTCTTCGACTTCGGCGTTGTCGCGAAATTGACATTTTGCTGCTAGATTTTTTAATCTTGAGATAAAATCATCCACTGGCTCACCTTGTTCTTGTCGCATTCCTTGTAGTGTGTATCTGTGAATTCGATGACTCGTCTTCGGTTCCAATTGATTCTCGAACCGTTCAAAAATAATGGCAGGCTTTTTTCTGTCTTCCTCCTTTGTGAATGTCTAACTGTTGTATAAATCCAGGCCTTTTTCACCCGACCAGAGTAAAATATAGCTCACTTTTTCTTCGTCATTGGCGTCTTTGAGAACGCTTGAGAACATAAGTTGACATTTTTGTTTGAATCTTGCGAATGCAGTTATCGGATCAGGAGTGTCCCAGTTCATCTGTGGCAACGCAGAAGACGTTGCTGTTGCCATAATTCGCTTCTGCTGGCCTCTCTTTGATTTAACTCTAGAAATTATTCTTGTAAAACACTGCCACCCTGTGGTGTGTTGTCGAATAGGTTTATTCTGCTTGTTCATACACACCGCGTGGATGTGTGTGCTTTCTAGATTTTCATAATGTGCTATCCTACTTAAATATGCGTACACAAAATATAATATACAATAGGTGCTAATTCTCACGTGCCAATATGTTACAGTAGCAGTCTACAAAAACTTCTACAACAATACGAGGTTCATAAAACGGGTGCCAGTTGCATGTGGTAGGTGTTTTTCTATAACATCGAACAACCGAGATGAGTAAATAATATATAGTAGTGGTCATAAACAAGTATCTAGAAAGTGCTCCACTGATGGATATCTGTAGACTTCTATTAGGCAAATATGATTTGAATCAGTTCAGGACTGTCCCCTGTAGCCCTACTTTGTTTTGCAGTGTAGCACTTATTGTTCAGGTAGAAAACTGAAATTGTTTGTGAAACAATATGCTAAAAATGTGCATTATATTAATACTTTTTAGAGCCAGACTAATAAAGTCACACATATGTATTCCGTTAAATGTTTGTTTACAAGCAAGTTTTCTGCATACTGACAATGGTAACCATGATCTTTCAGTTACAGTAACTGTTGGATCTTCAACTGACAGTTTATAAATGCAGGTTGTAATTTTAACCTTACAATAGAAACTTCCAAAACAGGAAAAAAAAACCTTAGGTGTATTTGGGCCTTCTTGGAATATTTCTTCAACTTGCCAAGGATGGTGAAGTCTTATTTTCCCTTAACACTGTTTGTTTACACTCATGGCATTCTGTAAACTGACAGTGCTCATTATAATTTAGTAATTTTCCCCAACGGTTACCTTCAACTAACAGTTTTTAATATGCAGATTACAAACTTCCAAACCAGCTCCATTGTTATAAACCCGACAACATTGCCTGTGGTTGATCTAATGTGACCATGTAGCCATGTTGAACAACTTTTGATAAGAGATTGTTTTGTGGTATGTGTTGCTAATTTGGCAGGTCATAATTATGGCAGTTTTTGTTCGAGCGAGCTTCAAAAGTCTTGACATTGGAGCTCAAAAAAGTGTTTTGGTGAGACTACAGTATCTTAGCTGCTATGATTGGTGTGTGTGTTTTACATTGATTGCGCATAGTAATAAAGAAATGATTCACAGTAAATGGTTTGAACCCAGGAGTGTCAGTAGTTCGTATAGTGTGATCGTCCAGGTGAGTGTAGTTCTGAAAAGAACTGTTGTTGGTGACTGACGTTTCGACAACCTGAGCGGAAGTCCTCTTTAGAGTCAAGTGAATAGTGTTTGTCAGTCGATGATGTTATAAGTCTGGTCCGTTGAATGTGATTGGTCAGTATAGCCATGATGGTATTGGCTGAAAGACTCGTGTAAGGTTTGTCATCAGTCATTGGTGGGTTTCGATCCATCTATTGTTAGTCAAGTAGGTCGGTTTTTGGTCCGTGTATTGTTAAGTCGGTCTGTTAGAAGTCTGTTTGTTGGTTTCATTTCTGTCGTGGATAAGTCGTTTTAATTGTAGTTTGTAACAATCACATTGCTGTACATAATCAACTGACAAACCACAACATTGACTGGGACTCTGCTCAGTGCTTAACCTACAGTACAAACTATTTTCAATGACTGACTCTGGAAAACTGGTACACTAACTTAGAACAAACGCCTCTTAACAGATGTCAACAACTACTGGCGCCTTACAAACGCCTTACAAGAAATGATTACTTACCAATACAAAAGCAAATATGCATTTAACCAATATGGGTGGTAGAGTGTGTTAAAAAAATAATAAACTTTAAAGGTCCCCTAGGTGCAAACATTTCAGCTTCTCAATCCAAGTTGCCAATTTTAGAAGTTCAGAAATAGTGATTTGATTTTTATTTATCTATTCTTTCCTTTGCACAGTTTGTATACCTGAGCTTCCTAAGGGTCAATATTGACTTTTACTATGGGGAGAGGGGGAGCATGTGAAATTATTTCCGTTCGCTGCCTACAACTTTAGGTTTTACTTTTCTTCAGGGCATGTTACTGTTGATGGTATGATATCAAGTTAATTCTAAGTTTATTTCTTGTTTTTAAAAATGTGCTTATTGTTGTTATCAAGGAGTGGTTACTTTTGTAGGCGAGGGTCAAAACTTAATTCTATGCGTTATAGAAAGAAAACAAATGTACCCAGGTGCTAATGGAGTTATCAAGGAGTGGTTACATTTGTAGGCAAGGGTCAAAACTTAATTCTACGTGGTATAGAAAGAAAACAAATGAACCAAGGTGCTAATTGAGAAATTTTGTTTCAGGTGACTGTGAAATGCAAATGTGGGAGACGTTCTGAAAACTTTCCATGCCTTCAAGGTGGTGAAAGAGTGGCTGTTGCTCAAGCATATCAGCGGTAAGGCTTCATAACAAAATAGTAGCACAGAGTAAAGGTGCTGTTACTTGAAGGCTACTGTTGATGTTTATTACTAAGAAACACTGGTGAATCATGGCACTGCACTATACCACATACAAAATTTGCTGACAAACAATTCAGGGAATGGTAAAATGAGATTATCAATAATCAGAGTTAACTAGGAGATCTGCTGTTGGTCGGCAGATGATTGCTGCAGGTAAGGGTAGTTGTGCCATTACTGTGCAGTTTTGCCCTCGTAGTCTCGCTCTGCGTAGCTTTGTCGCTTTGCCTTTGGTTTGCCAAATTTACACCACTTTTTCACTGGTTTATTCATCTGCTGCTTGTTCTAGAGTGCTCTGGTGTTATCGTTCAGCGTTTCTTTCAGTCCTTTGCATTCTCTTTGGCCGTCATGCCTCCTTGACATACCAGAAATAGCTTGGAGAGCTCTTTGCCGGCAGTGTCTTTGGCTCCAGCATTCACCGTTTCAGTCACAACTTATATATTGGAGTGTTTGTTATCCACAGGCCGTGCAAACTCGGTGGTATGTGACTGTTGATGTGTTGTAGATTTTACAAGGAAAAGTTTCTTTGGTCCTAAGTATGCTTATGTAAAGCTATTTTAAAATGTAGAAATAAACTTCATATAATGTCACATGTAACATGTGCATTTTCTACTCTTGGTGTACAAAATGTACTTCCAAATGGCTGTTGGAGTGTGATTGCAATCATACCAAAAAAGCCTAGTGCATGGAAAGATCGATCACAGAAAACCAAATAGCATTTGAATTTTTAATTGCATTTTAATTTATCTATTCTTTATGGCAATTTAGACTACGAGTAGTCCCTCTTTCACTTAGTCCATCGTGCGTGATGCATAAGAAAACCCCAAAGAAAAATTTCATGCGAGCATTTTTTTCCTCGAGGTTTACTTATGGTCATGTTCAACTAAGCGAAAGAGGAAATCAAATACTCCTAGTCTAAAGGCGATTCTGTGCTTTGTGAAGCAGAAGTGATTTGTGGGACAAGGTCACTTAGAGTCACTGTCCTTGCTTTGTTTTATGAATCAGTTAAAAGGAGAACGAAGACTAAAAAATCGAAAAAAAACACAACAACAATAACAACAAATTGGACAAAATTAATAAAACCACAAACCCATCAAAAATTGATGCAATTTGCACCCAGAATGTATGGAAGTTAATTTTTATGCTTGATTTTAGTATATTTAGGACCAGTAAAGGGGATTTCCCATAGAAAGTCTATTAAACGTGTGAATCAACAGTCAGATGTTGAGTTTGTACCGCTTGTGGATAAATAACAAACATTAGGACATATTGAACACTATTTTGTCACTAGCAGTGCAAAAAGTAAGTCAAGTGTTAGAAAAAAAGTACTCAGTCTGCATGGTCTGCATGGTCTGCATGGTCTGCACAGTCTGGAGTCCACAGTCTGCAGTCTGCATGGTCTGCGTTTTGGGGTGACCGGATTCAGCCTCCTGCATGGTGGTCCTGGGAATTTAGTTAGATACAGCAGCTCAGATTGCACTCTTTCCAACTGATAAGTTTTCTGCTTTGCAAGAAACTCTCTCCCATTGGTCAACCCACAAATGCTGTACTAAAAAAGATCTTTAATCATTGATTGGTCGGTTGCATCATCCCTGCATGGTGGTTTGGCCAGGTCACACCTTTCTTTGCCAGATGACTTATTTATTGTCCTATTTGCACAATGATTCTCATCCAATACATCTTGTCTTGCTTCAATTTTCAGGCCTTTCATTCCTAAGCGCCACATGCCAAGTTTCCAGTTCTCATCCCTCATCAGCTCTTAGCTCAGCTTTCCATAGTAATCTAGAAGCTTGCTGCCTTTTGTTCATGTACCAAGTTCTTGCTGCTTCAATGCACGGCACCTATTCTTGTGCTCAGAAAAAGTTTGTAAATTTCTGTGTCATGACTGGACATCTGAGCCTCTATGGTTCTCCATGCCCAGCCTCTGAATGGACCCTTTGGCTTCTTGCCACATACCTGGCCGACTCCCAGAGACACTCTTCTATTAAAGTGTTCCTATCTGTAGTGCGGTCTCTTGATGTCAATCAAGGATTCCCTGAGAGCTGCCCTCTGCTTCATAGAGCTGTTAGAGGAATCAAGCATTCCCAGGGTGCCTTACTTTCCAAGCCACGCCTACCAGTTTCAAGTAACATTCTTTGCATTATTTACTCCGCCCTTGATCTCAATTCTTTTGACGATGTTATGTTCTGGGCCGCCTGTCTATTGGCTTATTTTGCTTTTTTGCGGTCTGCCGAGTTCACTGTCTCCAGCTTATCAGCCTTCAACCCGAGCCTCCATTTGTCGATGTCTGATGTTTCTGTAGACGTTCTTCTCGATCCATCTTGCCTTCAAGTTTTTATCAAAGCTTTCAAAACCGACCCCTTTCAAAAAGGGTGTAACGTTTTTATTGGACTGGGCTCGCTGCCTTTGTGCACTGTCCAAGCTGTTGTCTCTTACTTGGGGCACCGTGGTCACCATCCTCGCCCTTTGTTCCTTTTAGAAAATGGTCGACTGCTAACTCGCTCACTGGTCACAAACAGGTTAAGAGCCATTCTCCTTTCTGTGATTTTTCCAGTCACAGTTTCCAACTTGGGGCAGCCACTTCCGCAGCGAGGGCTGGTGTTCCAGATCACCTGATCCAATTCCAGGGCTGGTGGAAAAGTGTTGCTTACAAACAATATATTAGAACCCCACCTGATCTTATAACTCGCACAGCCAAATCATTGGTGGAATAGCTTGGTGAGTGCCATTTAATTTAGTTGCTCTGCAAATTTTTTGTTTCTTGCTTCCAGTAGCATATTTGCTTGTTGGTTGGTAGCCTGGTTTTGTTTTTTGTTGTCTGTTTTTCCTGTAGGTTGTTGTTGTTGTTGTTTGTTTGTTTTTGTTTTGTGCCTGCTTGTTTTTCAACAGGGTGCATTTTTTGTTTGGCTGGTGCCCATTGCCCTCCTGCTGGTTAGTATTCTCTAGCAGCCTTGTCTTGCTTGGAGGGGTTGCCTCCCCTCAGCTATGTACTTGGAGATTCATTGTTTGGAGGGTTGGCCCCCACGACTGCCTCCCATCGGGTGTTCCTTTCTCCAAGCACCTACATCTGTCTTGGAGGTCCTTTATTTTTGGATGTTACCCATGGGAGGTTGCCATGGTTACCCCCTTTATTTGCATTTTGCCCACACTCGCTTGCTCATTGCCTGCTTTGCTGTCAATTGGCACCTACCCTCCATTTTGAATATTGCTTATTGACAAGTTAAATGAGATTATCAATAATCAGATTTAACTGGGAGATCTGCTGTTGGCCAGTGGATGATCACCATGGGCATTTGTAGTGGTGCCATTGCTGTGCAGTTTTGCCTCGTGGTCTTGCTCTGCATAGCTTTGTTGCTTTGCCTTTGGTTTGCCCCCTCCCACCCACCTCTTGGTTCATGGTGGGCCCTTGTGTCCAGGTACATTGTAAGTATACTTATTCCCCACTGAGAATTCAGTGTGACAGGTGCCAGGCGAAGGTGACCCATCGGAGGTTGCCATGGTTAGGCCCTTTATTTGCATTTTGCCCACACTCGCTTGCTCATTGTCTGCTTTGCTGTCAGTTGGCACCTACCCTCCATTTTGAATATTGCTTTTCGACAATAATAATAATACTTTATTTATATAGCGCTCTTTCTATCGCTATCCAATAGCACTTTGCAATGAGTTTAAAAAATATATCACCAATAAAAATTAATTTAAGACAAGTTAATGGTGGATTAAAAGGTTGTCGAACAGTGAGACAAATATCTTTTTGTGAGCCTCAGAATTCAGGCTTTCCAGAGATCTTGCCCAGAAAGGAGTCTGCATTCTGGATTCTGGAAGAAACAAAATCTTGGTAGTGTTCCTGGCAAGAGCTACGTAATTCTTCTCAAGAAAATTCTATCATAGAAATTTGTGCCAAGAAGTTTTATACTTTTGTGGTCGAAACTCAAATTGTAGTTGGAGTGAGTTATTCCTGTTGTTGAAGTAAACTACTTCATGGTTGACTTTGTGAGTAAAAAGCAACAGATCAAAGCCTCAAGTGGAGACAGCATGACGACCAAACACATGTACAATTGTAAACTCCGAAGGATTTGCAGCCCTCTTCATCTCAAGTTTGTAAAACTCATCTTGGATATGACTCAAAGAAAGTTTTATTTTCTTGGCTGGGTGAATTTAGAGAGCTGATGGTCTTTTGGGTCATAATTAATTTTACTGAGCCATTGTCAACATCTCATTATGGATCAAGGTTGGTGTCAGTCAAGACCAACAATATTACTACTAGAATGCTCCACATACAAGGTCCCAATGCCAAAGCTATTAAGAAGAAACTGGAAATGTTTTAATTTGCAGTCTTGCGAGATTGGTGGCAAAGGACAATCAAAAGCTAAGCAAATTGGCAGCCATCTCGAAGACATTCATTCCTCACCACCACAGTGTGTAGCGGCCTCTGATGCAGAGTTTTCCTGTGATGAATCCCTCAGTTCCTCAGGGGATGTTAATTACTTTGAATTAGAAAAACGAGGGTCAAAAATTAAGACAAGGGTTAGCACAATTTTCCAAGCAGATTAATGGCATTAGTGCGGCTAGGAGCAATCCCACTAACAAAGTTGAGACCCTACAGGCAGAAAACTTGTCCTTGGGTTTGAAACTGAAATCCATTGAATTCCCTGCGACCAAGTCTCATAGGTGGAATGGCCATTAGTATTGGGTAGTCTTCTAAGCAACAAACCATGGATTGTCTTTGAGCAAGGGCTGACACCCGACTATCTATGTTTATGTTTTAGTCTTGCCACAGAGTCACTAGCTAACAAGATGAAGGATATGCAATCTGGGCAGTCTGTAGACATCAGCAGCATTATGAAAGTGGATGACAAGAAGTCTAGACTGTGAGTGGGCTTACCCATTATGGGAAGAAGTCTTTTCCTAAACTGAGTTTTTTGCATGCATTATTTCTCCAAAACGGAGCACAAATCGACCAAAACAATTACGGAATGATGCTTTTCATGTCAAAACAAGTCAGTCTGCCAAGAATTAGCTCAATCCTGAAACAATTAAAATCAGCCCAAAAAGCAATGTATGCCCTTTTTGCACGAAACCCCTCAATTGAAAATAAAAAGCTCTGTATTGGCCTTAGTCTTGCTAATTTCAGGGAGGAGGGAGGGCTGGCTACTTTTAAGGTGTGTTGCTACTTTTCAGATTTATTACCAGCCACAATTGTGGACATAAGTTTTGTGGGTTTGTTACTTCTGGAATTTTACTGTGCGGTAATGATTGCTTTAGGCAACTGTTTTGCTATCCAGAGCCACTGTGAGTGAAAGTGCAATCACCTAAAGCATGACCTTTTTCAATGCACCTCATTTGATTCTGTATTAAAATTTGAAACATTAATTATATACAGGTGATAACATTCAATGAAAATCTACATTCACTTAAGGTGGCTCGATCGGATTTTTGAGTAATGATACTGTTCAACTTTGAACCACTAGGGCGCCACCTCAATCAATCCGACAGAAAATCAAACGTTACTGGTGTACTAGAGAAAGACGAAAGTTTCAAATGGGGTACATTTCACCAGGATCTGAGTTACCAATAGGAAAATGATGCCATACCTCATTTTACATAAGACCGAATAACTTGGCAACAGGGATTATTTTGGAAATGTTATGTTGGGATCTCGGACTTGACACAGTTGTCTTATGGCAAATTTTAAAAGAATCTATAAGAGTGTTTTCGAGTGAAGTTTTAAGGTGTCAAAATATAACAAAAACGGAGCTGTTTTAAAATGTTATTCAAACTTTGTCCAGAAAACTTGACTAAATAGTATTCTGGTCTTAAATGAAGTTTATAACATCTAATTACCTGTAGCGAAAATCTCAGAAAAATCACTCCGTTTGACTTTCAGAAACATTGGCTGGAATATCAATTGGTGAGAGGTGTTATTTTACTTTTTATCAAAAATTGCCCCTGCAATTATTATCTTGGGCGGGAATTAAAAAGTACTCGATGAATTTTCTTTAGACTTGGCCCTCAATGAGATTAATCCATACTCAATGCAATCGCAGAGTTTCAAATTATTAGAAACATTTTAAGGCTGCTAATTTTCAGCCTCAACTGAGGAAAATATTTCGCTGATTTTCACTCATGTTTGTTGTCTTCATTATAATTTTCTTTTGTCTTGAATCACCATGCTATCGTACATTTCTGTATATCATGAATTCATAAAACATACAATTGTTTTCTGGCAATTTTCCAGAGCATACTAAAATATCCCAAGTTAGCACTACAATAACAATAAAATATATCTCTTGTTTATGTTTATGCTAAACATAAACAAGACATCCAGCATAGTGATAACCCTAGATGGACGGTAACATGTTAACCTGAGATGAGTGAAAGTGTGACATATATTTTCTATATAGGTATATAGTTAGCATGCTTCAGGAAAATCACCAAAAAATATCAAATCCGAGATCCCAACGTCATATTTCAAAAATAATCCCTAATGCCAAGTTATTCAGTCTTATGTAAAATGAGGTGTGGCGTCATTTCATTGCTATGGTAACTCAGATTCTGGTGAAATGTGCCCCATTTGAAACTTTCATCTTTCACTAGTATACCGGCAGCATTTGATTTTCTGTCAGATTGATCATGGTGGTGCTCTAGTCACTCAAAGTTGAACGGTATTGTTACTCAACAATCTGATTGAGCCACCTTCATATGTACATACACATACCGTACATGTGCGCCATTAGAGAGATTTAGCAGAGAAATTAATGATAACTATTTTCTTTCTTAAGCCTGGAATGTAATAGTGACTGTGCAGTCCACGAACGAAACAGGTATTTGTTTAAATATTTATTGACACATACTGCTATACTAACATACTACTACAGTCAAACCTGTATATAACGGTCACCCTTGGGAAATGGCCAGGTGACCGTTATCTACAGGGTGACCACTGTACACAGGTTTCCTTTAAACTCCCCTGGAAGTCAATAAATAGCATTTTTATGTGCAAATAATCACCCAGTTTACGTTTTATTGACAGTAACAAGTAACAGCAATGCAATAAACACGATAAAAAAGGCCAATAAAATGTCCATGGTGTACTTTTAGGGAGGTACAGTAAAAGTCTACTGAAAGCTAATGAACAACGTTTTCAAGTGGAAAACCACTCATTTTACATTTATTGACAACAATTTGAGTCAAATAAGTACAGTACAGTGTTATAATCAAGGAACTATGACAAAAGTGAAAACGGTGTGGTACGGTTGTGTTGTCACAGTTACAGTAACTATTGTTTGAAAGCGACAACACTTTAATGTTATCTGCTGCAAGCATATGTTGGACGTAGGTGATCACATATATTAGTAGTTGTGTTTAGTACAAATATTTGTATTTCTGTGAGACTCCTGCCTTGGTGGCCGCATCCCTTATATACAGGTGACCGCTATATGCAGGTCAACTTAACAGTAAATATAAGGGAAGATTTTTGGGAAGTTGGTCAGTGAACGTCATACACATGGTGACCGCTATACACAGGGCTGTTATATACAGGTTTGACTGTATTGTGTGTGAACTTATTAAGAGCCACCCTCTGTAATTATCAACTGTGGTCATTTGGACGAGAAAAAATCAAATTCCTCAAACTTTCTCAGATGAATGGTCTACATAAGTGATTCACAAAAATATAACTTTCAGTTCAATTCGATCGGTATTTTAGCCCTGGGATGACCATGTTGGTTTTGCCCCTCTGAGAGGGCTTTTGGTGGCCATTTTAGGGCACATTTTTAACAATTTGCCACACAAAGAAAACATAAATCCGGATAAAAATCCTTTATTTGAGACAAGCAAATGTTTCTTGTTACGTTGAGAGGTTGTTTTGGCAGTTTCACCAACATCTGATTTTTGTACAGAATTTTAAATTTCTTCCCTTTCAAACTATTCATGAAACGCCATAAAAAAGGCAAAATTTAAATTTAAGTACATCACTTGAGATCCCAAAACTACCCTCCACTCAAAGAGCAATGTCTCCCCTGTAAAAATATGCAATACAAGTTTGGGCAGCTGAAACTGTAAAATGTTTGAAGAAGTTTAAGCTGTACTTTTGTCAACAAAGACCGCCATCCTAATTAACATAATGACATGAAAATAACGATACACGAAGAAAATGATATATTCCACTTACCTCGCGACATGTCGACGACTGGGTGTACCACAATACCTCATGTTATATTATCAGTAGGTTTCAGCCCCCAGCCGCATTTTCGATGATTAACACTGTACGAAATCACTCTGAGACATCACAATAGTAAAGCAGATTTCAACTCTCCAAAGCCCGCGTCATAACATCTATCAATATCAATATTATTGTCTTTCGTCTCGTAAGCCGCCATTTACAAGACGTTTAACAATTTGCTGAGATCCTAACTGACCCAAAAGTCTGTTAGCAACCTTTAAAATCCTCCTCCTCATCAGTAACTCGTTTAAGGTCAGTTCTGTTTCGATCTGTTGAGCACCCGCCATTATTCCACAGGTTACGTTACATTTGACAAGTGCACATTCCAATGGATAAGGGTAGGGTGGGTAGGAAGTGAAAATGTAACCGGTTTTAAAGCCATTTTACGCATTTTAGTGGACATTTCAGTGGCTAAACCGTGGCCGGAATGATTTGAATATGAGTTTCTGCTTGGAAATTTGAGTCATTTTCTACACTCGTTGCCCTAGTACCCTGAATAAATAGATAAAGACGGGGCTAGAGAAATAAACAGAGAATTAAAAGTGTTCCGAATTCTGTACCGTTAAACGAATTTCTCTGTGTCTTTGCAAAGAGATCAAGGCACAACACCCCACACTATATATGTGAACAACTATCCTAAGCTCATTGACAGCCATTAGTTTTTGTGGAGAGTTTTAATTTACTACAAATAAAATGGGGATAGAATTCCAATAAAAAGCCTCTCACTGGTTTTTTTGTTCAGCCTTATACTTGTGTCTTTCACTGCCGGAAATGCCATCAAATGCTGCTGAAAGGTAACAGACTGACAAGCAGTGCACAAGAAGTAATGGTAAACGACGTTTTATTGAAACTCCTAGTATTTTCTAAGCTGTTTCCCTTTTGCATCAGACAAGGAAATGCTAAGGTAATTACTGAAGAACCATTATTTTACAGTATGGTTCATGTTGACTTGTTCCTGAAAGAGAAAACCTATTTGACTAGGCCAAAGCATGCCATAGCAACAATCGCGGTATTCACCCGGTCCTAGCAATTTCTATACTTCCAGTCCCTGCTAAAGAAATTAAACCTAAAGGCTGGGCCCTGAAAGTGGCAAAACTGGCCAGTCGTTTCAATAAAAAAAAAAAAAACTACCTCGAAGAATAGTTTTTCTTAGGTCAGGAGACAGCCATAAAGTGGAAGCAGTTGCTGTATCACAAAAGATGAGGACAGAATTAGGCGGTTCACCTTAGATGAGTTCCTGACTTCTTGCCACATTCAATCCTTCTTCTCCAGGATGGCTGCAAAGCTCAGAAACAGACAGTAGGAGGTCCTCGAAGAAGACACAACAGCCCGCTGAGAATCAAGCTGCAGATATTCTTACAATTGACAAGTGTCAGTTAACTCATCCAATTGCTTATGACTCATTCAACTTGTGCGCCTTAAATGCATCTATAATGGTTTTAAAAAGCTAAGCATCAACATGTTTTACTTGATATGCGAGTATTTTGATCTAGATGTTTGCAACATCCCAAGATCACGTAAAGCGCCCTACATAGAGTTGAAGACTAGTCTTGTGCAGACATGCAGCTGTGCTCCATCACAGAACTGGACGACATAAGCAACAGAGGTGTGTCTTAGGCTCATAAAGAACGGTGTCTGCTAAATATAAACCTGTTTCGGCCAGATTAGGAAAACATGGAAAAAGTAGATCTTAGCTAGGGTTATTGGAATCCACAAAGAAAACTGGGGGTAGCCATTAATTTTTCCGAGATACTAGCCTTGAGTCTTGAAGAAAACTGCTGACGTTAGCATTTTTCAGAAAAAGAGGAAAAGATATTTCTTCACAGATTTTCCTAGAGTTCGCCTTTACATGCAGAAAACTAAACACATTAATAAACATCTTTAAACACATGGTAAATTGTAACATAAAAATAACTTTTGGAATGTTTTTAAGAACAAAATCGTCGCAAAAGCGCTTTTAGCATCCCTGGACAGCTCTCCTCTGGTTTAGCCAAAATACAGTCTACATAGTTTTTCCTCACAGCCAAAAACTATTCACGTGTTGAATAAGCTTACCACTTTCATTCCAGAACATAAAATGTAGCGGTGACTCCCTGACATGTTTTCAAAAGTTAAATGGGTTGTTACATCCTTTCAAAAACTTTGTTGGTTGCCCGTTACATTTTTTCCTGTGACCTCCCTAGGAAGTCAACACTGACGTCTCTCGTACTTGTTTGGCATGTGCATAAGCCATCTGCAGTTGGATATAATTTCTTTTGTGGGTACAATAACAGCTAGTTTTTCATCTGGAAGCCCTTAACAGTTAGTGCTTAGCGATATGCTGCTTTTCTGGTGTTCCTGGTTTTAGTACACTTTCGTAATTTTACTGCGATATTTGTTTCGGCCACAATAGGAATTTTTTTAAGTCGCACGCTTGGTAGCGTAGTTGATTATTCCAAACCAAGCGCTCGCCTGGCTTTTAAACCATGCCTTACATGATGCACCGTCCTTAACTGCCTTTTGGTAATTTTCTGAGCCAGTTTCCTTTTCTGATGCAAATGTGAAACAGCTAAAAAAATATAAGGAGTTTCAATAAAACGCCACTTACCATTACTTACAGCGCACTCTTTGTCAGTCTGTTGCCGCCTTTTGGAAAATTTGATAGCACTTCTGGCAGCGAAAGACACAAGTATCCCGTTTTATGTAGTCTAAACATGCTCTAGCCCATTAGTTTTCCCCCTAAATCTCGTGTGTCCTGTCACTTTTTTACCCAAATATCCAGTATGGTGAAAACCCCTAATAGGGCCTCATTGATGAACTGGTACACCTTATCAAGAGCCTGATACTGTCTATCGTTTTTTTTTTTCTCTTTTTATTACAATGCACGTCCCCCCCGCCCCCCTCACCCCACTAAACATAACCTACAAAATACCTCAAATTTCCAAGCAGTAGTTCATATTCAAATCATTCCAGGAAAGCGAGTTACTTGTTTAGCCACTGAAATGTGTAAAATGGCTTTGAAGCTGGTTATCACATTTTTACCTCCTACCCACCTTACCCCTACCCATTGGAATATGCATTTGTTATGTGTAACACAATCTGTGGAATGATGGCGAGTGCACAACAGATTGAAACAGAACTGAGCTTAAACAAGTTCTTGATGAGGAGGAGGATTTTAAAGGTTGCTAACAGACTTTTGGGTCAGTTAGGATCTCAGCAAATTGTTAAACTTCTTGTAAATCGCAGTTTATGAGACAAAAGAAATCTACTTTACCGTTTTGATGTCTCAGAGTGATTTCAAACAGTGTTAATCATCGAAAATGCAGCTGAAACCTACTGATAATATAACATGAGGTATCGTGGAACACCCAGTTGTCGTCATGTCGCGAGGTAAGTGGAACATATCATTATTTTCTTGGTGTATCGTTATTATCACATCATTATGCTAATTAGGACGGCGGTCTTTGTTGACAAAAGTACAGCTTAAACTTCTTCTTCTAACATTTTACAGTTTCAACCGCCCCAAAATTTTATTGCATATTTTTACAGGGAAGACATTGCTTTTTAAGTGGAGGGTAGTTTTGGGATCTCAAGTGATGTACTATTGGCGATATTTTCATTTAAATTTTGCCTTTTTTATGGCGCTTCATGACTAGTTCGAAAGGGAAGAAATTTAAAATTTTGTAAAAAAATCAGATGTTGATGAAACTGCCAAAACAGCCTCTCAATGTAACAAGAAACATTTGCTTGTCTCGAATAAAGGATTTTACCCGGATTTCTAACGTTTTCTTTGTGTGGCAAATTGTTAAATGTGCCCTAAAATGGCCACTGAACGCCCTCTCAGAGGGGCAAAACCAAGATGGTCACCCCAGGGCCAAAATACTGATCGAATTGAACTGAAAGTTATATTTTTGTGAATCACTTATGTAGAACATTCATCTGAGAAAGTTTGAAGAATTTGATTTTTTCTTGTCCAAATGACCATAGTTGACATTTACTGATGGCAGCTCTTAAAAATTACATTTGAGTTATGTATTGCGGCCCACAGTATAGTATTAACAGAGTTTTATTTTAACTTATCTTATTTTAGAACAATCTCTAATTTGGATCTTAGGGAAAAAATGTAAAATGCAAGGGATCTTGGGAAGGATGAAAACCCATCATCTCCCTCATCTTGAATTATATATTCTCTCTGGAGACAATTGGGAATCAGAGCAAGCCCCTTTACCCAGGCTTGGTTTCCTGGGATATGCAAATCCTGATTCAAAGATTATTATTAATAAAGGATCATGACACAGGTTAAGTAAGATTTCTTAACTTAATGAAAACTGATAACTATATTTTGTTATTCTTGTTTCTTTTTAATAGACGGTTGGCAGAAGCACTTAATATTGAGAATCCTGATCTGTCCCCAGAGGTTACTATACGATTTTCACCATTTCTGCTCGCTGAGGCAAAGTAAGTTACGTTATGATTGTCCTTAAGGACTCTTCTAGATGATGTTGACGTTAGTATTGAGAACTAACTTTCAGAAATGAATTTCTAAGTTGTGCATGTTTAAGAAGTAACTAATTGAGTGACATTTGAGCATTCCTGCCTTAAAAGAGCACAGAAAACTAGGCAGTAGTACTGAAGTGTCTGTGATTAATTTTTACCTTTTATTAGTGTCACATACATGTATAATGTCAATTATCTTCCCTGTGCAGGTCAGATGAGATCACACTATAAGTTTCATGTAAAATTGCTGTCATCATAATTTCTTTATGTCGTTCACCAAAGTGGTATAGATGCCCACCTTTTGATGTTATCAGCTGACAGCTTGACTTTAAATTCACTGGGGTTACTTTTTTTCATACATTGACTTCACCATTATACAGGAAACAAAACTCAGACCAAAACTGAACACTGATGAACTACCTAGGACAATTTAAAACAGTGCACAATGGAAGGTTGAGAGAGCATGAGATTAGCATAAGAGTTGTTCATGCTGAAGCTAAACTAAGAAAATGCCTGGCTACTAAAGCAAGACTTTTTCACTTAAGTAACGTCCAGTTAAAAATGCATATTACAAGCTGCAATTTTGCAAGCCTTATTCTCGTAATGAAAACTTAAGTGTCCATTGAAAATAATCTTCTTGTCAGCCCTTAAAACTTTTTACCAGTTACTCAAGGAAACATAGGCACGCAAGGCGTGCAAGAGTTATTTTTTTGTGACTTAAAAGCCCTGGATGTAGCAGTACTTGGTGGACTCTTAACAGTTATGATAAAGGTAACTCATTCACGTATACTGGTCCCGGATTCCATTCAACGGCATTATAGAGTTTAATATTTTTATACAACCTTTGATGATTGTTGTCCCTAAATATTTCACAACAATTCTTCAGAACAACCCTTTTCCTTCTTTTTCTCCTTTTAGCTGATATTCCAACGAAATACTTAATAAAACAGACATGCTGTTTTCAAATACTACGTTGTCTGAACTTGTAAAGTATAGACGACCTTGGAACAGCCCCAGTACTCTGTTAAATAAGCATCTTATCTTTCTATTTTTCTGTATAGCAATGTTAAGTTTGGAACAGATTCTTGAAGGCTCTCGACATCTAAGCTTACGTCTTTCAGTCATCCCTTTGCATCATCCGCTACACACGAAAATACGATATTTCAATCTTACACCTTTTAACTCATTTGCAAAGCATCTTGTTCCCTCAATAATTACTGTAATCGATCAAAGACATGAGCTTAAAATCCCTAGCTTTTGCACTCAATCCTTCACTTGTTTCACATTTAGGAAAGACTGCTCTTTCTCTAAATTTCAATAAACTAACACCTCGAATCTTTGTTGATACCTCTTCACACACATACTCAGTTTGAACAACAGTATCTGCAGCTTTACCAATATCCACGTCTCGCTGATCTACAATTGTTTCTCTGCCATCCTCTTTCTTTCATGCGACTACCATAGCAAACATCTTGTATGACACCACACGTACCATACGAAATATTCCCAACCAACCTCGAGATAACGTATATGTAGGCAATGACGAGATTTCTTACCATTTCTGCAACAGTTTGTAATAACCACAGAAGTAACTTCATGATAACACAGATGAGTACTTTCTACAATTTTCACTTCGGTCAGCAAAATTAGCCCGTCCAAAACGAACACTCGAATCACAATTTAGTGTTGGGTATTTTGCTGACAGCGTGTGCGTTGTAAGCAGCTGAGCATCACACAAAATACTTTTCATATGTAATTCTCCCTGGATATAACAATGTAAAATATTTAACTGAACAAACTACAGTAATCTGATACATCTCCAGATTAATGTAGGTACCATCATATTTTCTAACAGCTAATTTGATTCATTGTTTGATACAACCCACACTGTGATTGGTGTGACGCACGCACAATGTTTGACTGAACAAACTACAGTAATCTGACACGTCTCCAGATTAATGTAGATACCACCTTATTTTTTTTCTTTGATTTGTTCTTTGATAAAACCCCCACTGTGATTGGTGTGACACATGCGCGTGCATAACTCCCTCACTCACCGATCACATAGCCCTTCCAACCCCCAAGAGGAATTTTTGCTCAAAAATACTCAAGTTAAGAGACCTTTTCACATTTTATACAAGTCGTATGTTTACCCTTTTACACAACACAACACAACACAACACAACAACACTACCTCACCGAAAATTTAAAGAAAGAGAAAAAAACCTCTCTGACACATTAAAAGTCTGATTTAATTAAATTGCACTTTAACTTGGTGCCACGCAGTCCTCAAAGAACATTTGAGCAGTTTTCATACATTTTACCTTTAAAAATATTGGACTGAAAAGAATGTCATAAAATGCCCATCTAAGAAAAAGAAACTGCTACTGCAGAGACATAAAAACCGTCCAGAAATGAAAGTTTTTATTTGTTCAATATCCTGGGAACAATAGCCGATAACTTGTCAGCTCTAATTGAATTTACTCCCATATAAAAAACAAAAGTGTTAAGTTACCATTTGTAACTAAAGATAGCAAACATCTCGTGGGAACAAGTGGTGACGATTCGTCAGCTCTAATTGAATTTACTCCCTTGTGAAAAACAAGAGTGTCAAATTACCCTTTGTAACTAAAAAATAAAAATATCTCGTTATCTTTGCATGCGACAGGAACAAAACAATTGTCACATGCACTTACTATTGTAAACATTAGAACTGTTTCAAATCTAAATAGTCTCATCTCCTCTAAAACATGTCCTTAGAACTAGAAGCGATGATTCATGACCTCTAATTGAATTTACTCCTAGTGAAAACAAAAGTATCAAGTTACCTTTGTAGCTAAAAATAAAAATATCTCGTTGCATTTTCATACTATGAACTCACGAACTGTTTCAAACCTCAAGGCTCATCTCGTTCGTAACTAAAATCCTCAGCCTAACCCACAGAAAATGTTGAAGTAAGCCCAATACATAAATACTTCCTCCTCTTTTATAGAAGAATAAATATGGCTGTTCTAAATTGTGTCGGGATCAAATCTTCTCACATACCATTTACCTTTGCAACAAGAAATTTGATTGGCTGTTTTTTGGTAGATCCAGTCTGATTGGTGTGACATACATACATCTCTCACTCACTCATCCATTGACCCGTCCACAACATACCCAACGCGTCAACTGAGAGGTATTTTTTTACCAAAAAAATAACTCAAAAACAAGTGTTAAGTTACCATTTGTAACTAAAAATAGCAATATTTTGTTTTGTTTGTTCAAACATTTCATGGGAACAAGTGGTGTTGATTCGTCAGCTCTAATTGAATTTACTCCCTTGTGAAAAACAAAAGTGTCAAAGTTACCATTTGTAACTAAAAATAGCAAACATCTCGTGGGAACAAGTGGTGTTGATTTGTCAGCGCTAATTGAATTTACTCCTTGTGAAAAACGAAAGTATCTAGTTACCCTTTGTAACTAAAAATAAAAATATCTTGTACCATTTACATACTACTAACTCGTGAACTGCTTCAAAACTCAAGACTCATCTCATTCATAACTAGCCACCATTACACTGAACATTATGCACTCCAAAACAACCCAATGTGTGTATCTAACTGTCACACTCCGCTCCAAACTGGACTAAAAAGCACAAACCGCAACATACACGTCATTCTTTATTTTTCAATTACCAAAACCCTTGTGTTTAATACAATAAACCGCTTAAGATTTCATAAACGTCACTTAAGTTATCATGAACGAAAACAATTTCCTTTTTCTCCTACCGCAATTCGTGCTGGCTATTAATGTGAAAAAGCGAAAACCCTGATAACATCGAAGAGAAAAGATTTAGTTTCATTTCAAACATATCTTCTCATTCCAGTGGTAAATGAGACCCATTATAATTGTAAAATCGTCACAGAATAATATCTTTTTGTTCTGTTGACCAAATTAATTGTAGTCTCTTCGCTTTTCACAGTGAAACTTGTCAATGGATGGTGACATTGACTACACGCCCGTAACACTTACTACGAACTCTGCAGCAATATTTAGGTTTCAATACAACATGCAAACGATTTGAACCTGGTCGCAACCTCATCAAATTCCCTGTAGTGCATTGTGCTCCCCTAAAATACAAGTCTTCTTATCATTCAAATCTTAAACCTAGTAGCAGAGCGGCTAAGACTCATTTAATTGAAAACTTTATCTAATGGGAAAAGCTCACCCTTCATTGAATACTTGTAGTTATATGCCAAACACTATGTTTCTTTGACTGATTATCCAATTGCAAATGTTTATAAAACCCGCCCACAAAATCCTCGCCTCAGAAGATGTCAAAATAAGCCCAATACATGAATACTTCCTCCTCTTTTATAGAAGAATAAATATGGCTGTTCTGAACTGTATCAGGATCAAATCTCCTCACATACTATTTACCTTTACAACAAGAAATTTGATTGGCTGTTTATAGTAGATCCAATCTGATTGGCGTGACATACATACATCTCTCACTCACTCACTCACTCACCCATTGACCCGTAACATACCCGACGTGCCGACTACGATGCTGAGGGGGCAAAACAATCGAAGCGTAACTGTGAGTTCAGTCTTTTTACTTGCAAAGTAACAGTTTGTGTCAAATATTTCTGTGAAAGTAAGCTTACAAGAGATAAAAGTGGCAAAAGGTGATTGGTTTGCCATCTTTGGATGCAACAACAATCAGACTTAACAGGAAGCATTTCACAGTCAACAAATGCACTTAAGTTTGCTCAAATCATTTTAAATTAGGGTGGCCGGTTGAAAGTGATCCAGATCCAATCCTTTTTGCAAACCGTTAAGAGTAGTACCCTAGTAGTAGAGTACTCCCCAAAAAATAATATGTAAAAAATAGGGGGTCTTTGTTTTGGGGTCTTAGGGGGTCTTTGTTTTCAAGACACCCAGCGCTGGATACTAAAGTGACTTATCCTGTCCTGCAAACCTTTAGCGTGTTTGCCGCCTGGGAATCCCATAATATGCTTCAAATTGATAAATTCAAAATAGCCGGTGTATCAGTAAAAAGGTCTATTTAAGTACAATTCAGGAGTCAAACTTGATATCGGTGAGTTTAAAGTGCGTTAAATCTATGAACAACAATTTCATTATAATTTTTCAAATGCAGGATCTTAACCTTATCCTCCATGTATTTCTTGTGGGTGTTTCTGTTACTCAAACCCTGATAAAAAGCATACTTTGCAATATAGAAATTCAGTAAAAATATAAATTAAATCTTTGTGCATTCCGTTCCTTTAGTACATTAGTACATATATGTTATTGGCCGGCTGAGAGGTCCATATAGTAAAAAATTGTGACCGAGGTATTGAAAATGCTGCCTCGGGCAGCATTTTCAAGCCTGAAGTCACAGTTTTTCACTATACAGACCGAGCCTAAGCCAGCCAATGATCATCTAATATGCACCATCTACAAACCATTCGTAAAAAATGTAATGAGCAAATGAGTGAGTTACTGAGATACTCGAGAAAGGAAGATGTATCAAAGAACAGATTTATTTTGGACTACGTTATGTTAATTGCATTTGGTTCACAAGTTAAGTTCTCCAAAAAAAAAAAAGTTCTCCAAAATTGTTTTTCTGGTGTGAAATTTCATGCAAAGTTTGAAGCTTGCACCTTGAATATTTAAATATTCAAGGTACACCAACCTCTATTAAGCGGCCAACCCCTATTAAGCGGCCAACCCCTATTAAGCGGCCAACCCCTATTAAGTGGCCACCTCCCATTTCCCCAAGGATAGCCCACTGTATTATATGTAAACCAAAAATAATTGCACAGCGCAAAAAGACCTAGGTACGAGTTTAGCATTACAGTATTTACGCAGGGCGTGTAGGTAGCGGTAGTCTAGTAAAAGATGACAACACGGGCAATGGTTAACTATTCATTCTTTTCATTGCTTAATTTAATCTCTTTCTACCCAACAAGATTGTGTGCTCCCTGTGGTTCCGAGCCTTACGGAGCCTTACGTATTAGGATAAAAATTGTCCTACCCCTACCCCCTAAAATGGGATGACAGCATTGCATGACAAACAAACAAGGAACCGCTGCAAGCAAGGATTCAAGCAGCATTAGGTCAAATGATGATCAAACATAATATTTTGGTGTGGTGAAAAGCAAGCAACTATCTACAAATTACTTAGTCGTTTTTGACTTAGATGCAGTGGTGATCATATGTGTCGAACGAGGGTCATAGATTCATGGTATTCGACCATTAAATAAGTTGACAGTTGGCAATGTACATCGCACATAGTGTAAACAAAAGCAAACTTCTGCTTTATGTGCGACAAATGGTGACAAAAACACGTCAAATCGGCTTTTGGACCTGCCTTTTACAGCAAATAAGGTTAGAACATTTCGAAATTATCAGCTCTGTGTCTATTTCAACTTAATATAGCTCAAGACATGTGACGCGTGCTAACATATATGTCTAACCCGTAAATTGAAATTTGATGACGGATTGTCAAATATCTGCATTTTTAACGTACTTTGAAAAGCTCTCGTGTCGCTCACAATCATTTTCCCAAAGAAATTTTTACAGGAATCTGTAGACCATCCTTCTGCAATTCAACCACCAGAAGCTTAATCCATTTGAAGGTTTGGCACATGGTGAAAATCAATTATTTTTACGAAGTACTTTTAAGTGAATGAAATACATGTCTTTGAAATTTAATTATTTTGCACCCAAAAAGAGAACGCAGCGTTCCCTAAAATCAACCCAGTACACATTTAAACATTGCACAAAAATATTTGAGTGTTTTAAAGACGGAAGAATGATGTCGTTTTGCATGCAAGGCTCTCAAACTTGTTTAATAAAATGGTGTGTCAAATGACGATTTTAATGGAATTTGGTAATTTGCATATTTCTTTGAAATGAAAAGATATTTTGCCAAAAAAACTACCCAGTAGTTTTTGTCATGCCCAAGCCGATCTACCATAGGAATATAAGCGAAATCAAATTTTCGACCCTTGCCGCAAAATTAAGAATTTGTCTGATTTTTACAGGCAGGCACTCTTAAGATTCAGAGGGGGTCTTAATTAGGTCTCAGTTTCTGAGATTCAGAGGGGGTCTTGGGTGTTGGATATTAGGTCTTAGATCTTAGGTTTTAGTTTTTTTAGACACCCGATGTCTCAATGCACCAGAATCAGTTCTTAACATACTTCCACATTAACACATACTTCCACATTGTTATGTGGAAGAATTATGCATTGTTTGTAATTTCATTTGGATAGGTAGGCTCAATTGCCATTCACTGTTTGGGAAAGGAGTTTGTGCCCTTCCACTGGATATATAGACCAGAGAAAATGGAGCCTATTAGATAGGGGAAGCTCACATTTACTTATCACTCATGTTTATTGATATGTGTGGTTGATGTTCATTATGATACTCAGTAATGCTTCTTTTCCAGGCAGAATTTGGCCTTTGTCAAGTCTATAGAAGAGGCTCTGGATAATCTAGTTCAAACTACTGTCAAGGTAATATCCTGCAAATTCCATTGACGATCTCCTTTGGGTACCTACAGATTATGGAATTCTTATAATTCATGGTTATATATTCATTCATTTTAACTTGATCTTACCTTCCCTTTGGAACAATAAATCTTCTGGCCCTTGTAAGTACTGTTGCTGTTAGGGCTACTTGTTATTAGAGATAGGATTGCCCAATTTTCTCATTTTAGCTTTGTTGTTAACGTTGTTGTTGTTGTTATTATTATTATTATTATTATCATTACAAGTGAGACCAGCATAATAATATTATAATTTAATATATCATTTGGTATCTTCTGGCAATTGATGATGTCTTTTCGTGATCAGGTGCACTATTTTCATTGTGTGTGGTTATAGTAAGGTAATAATTTGCTTATGGTTATTGTTACAGTTGTAGGTCACAGCAGAGCTTGTACTGTAATGCACCGGTCATTAATAAATGTGCTATATTACAACCATGCATATAATCCCAGACAATACTAAATTTGTTATCAATGAAAATTACCAAAAAATATAAACAATTCAATCAATCAATTAAGCACTCTCAATCAGTCAATTAAAATAAATCAATAGCATAAGTTCAATTTTGAAACTGACAGGGTGTTCAGCAGCATGGTTGTTCAGAAAAATAGGAAACACATGATTGAAAAAATAGGAAAAATAGGAACTTTCTTTCAAAAAAAAAAAGGAAAATCAATGCTACTTTGATGGACAAAGATACATGTAGTCTCTGTAAAACCCATCAGCTTTTTCAATACATACATGCATACACGCATACAGACACGCACACATACATGCATACACACATACATATTTTATTGCAACTCCCTAACAAGCGTTTTTCAGTTACATGTACATTACTACTTATAACTTACTTATAACTAACTTACTTATAAACCTACTTAGAACTATACGAATGAGCACATAAATATTGGCAAGGATACATTAAAAACAAAATAATAATAATAATAATAAATAAGAGAATAAATAAATAAATTCATAGATTAATCAACTAAAAGTGACTTAACAATTTGTGATCTAAAAACTCTCACAGAGTCTGAGTCCATTAACAGTGATACAAATGTACATTCATGTACACCTGTAAGACAATGCAAGCATTTTTTTAAAAAAAGTTATTCTCCTTAGCTCTCATTGTGATAACAAGATCAGTTTGTTTAACAATAGATTATAAATAAAAATAATAATTGAAAGGCAATCAGTTATCAATTGTCAAATTGACATTTAAATGTTTTCTTAGAAACAAGACTAGTGACTCTACAATGAATTGATAAATTCAGATTCCCTGGTTTTAACAGTACTTATTATATGGCTAGCTCCGCGAGCCGGCAAGATGAAACAAATCCCGCACCGTGATTGGCTACCCGAGCGGGCAAGATGGAGCTATCTTGCCCGCTCGGGACTACCCGCCGTGTCCCACAAGAAAAATTTCCCCGAAAGCCATATAATAAATCCTTTATTGACCAAGCTTGTTCAGCCAAGATGGCTGGATATTGGCCAAGTTCTTTTTTTGCATGTTCATAGACCGAGACGGAGTCGAGGTCCATAAACACGCAAAAAAAGAACGAGGCCAGTATCCAGCCATCTTGACCTCACACTTGGTCAATAACCTATATTTAATGACTGAACTACTCCAGTTTCACCTTGTTCAGAAACTACGCTGGCTTTTCAAAACTTTAACATCAAACCAGCAGATAATAGTAAATACAACAAATCCTTGGTGAAGGTTAAAAACAACAGTTTACCCTTAGCTTCACATAAAATGACAGTTCACCTTTAGTTTGACTTTAAATAACAGTTCACCCATAATTATCTTACTTTAAGACAACAGTTCGCCATTAATATGGCTTAACAACGACAGTTCACCCTTAATTTGGCTCTTTTTTACTTTGAAGGAGAATTAGAAATACCATTTAATTTGGTAGTGCTTTTTCCAGTAGCTGAACATGCATAAATATATTTATTTATTTATTTATTTATATATATAGTTATTTATTTATTCAGCGTAAGGACATGTATACCTTGTGTATTTTCAATGGGTTGATGCAGAATATTATCTATTGACTTCAACATAGTCACCTGAACTACATTTATTTAACTAGTAGATACAATAGATGCAGTAGAAAATCATTGAAAAATGTGGTTCAACAGGAAATTGCTATGAAGAGAAAGTTATCAAGAGAAATCTAATAAGCAGCAGAGAACAAAGAATTTATTATTACTCTCACTAACATTTTTGTTGATTTAGAACATCAAAGTCATGACCTCAATTGCTTTATGCTAAATCTACATCTGAAACACCTGAGCTTAAATCCATTTTTAATCTTGTAACACATGCTGCTTTACAAGCAAAAACAAGAGGTTTCATTTAAAAAATAGGAGAAAATAGGAATCTGCTCAAAAAATAGGAAAACATAGGAACTGCACACCCTGCACTGATTTAGGCTCTGCTGGCAGAAAGCTATCTGAACCAGGTTGATAGGATCATGCACATAATTTCTGCTTACAGAAATTCTGGATTTCTTCAGTATTAGATACTGACAGATCAGGAAGGTTTGCTTCATATATAAAGAATAGTAACAGTGAATGCCTATAAAAATGGACCTAAATCACCTATCAATGGCACA
>NC_138149.1:19514900-19757400 GCF_964199315.1 Orbicella franksi | reverse complement strand
GCCACCGCACCTCCCTGATTACAACAATATGCTTCCAAATTTGCTAAGTACAGTCCTTTTACTCTTGTAAACAAAAGCAAAAAAGTTGTACATTACAATCTACCGAATAACAGTGAAGCAAGAAACACCTCAAAGTGTTACCCACAGTTTTGATAGGCTCTTTAAATGAAAAAACTTATCAAACATCATGCCTGCCCACTTTGACATAATTATGCTTCAGCTGTTTCTAGTATTTGTTGACAAGTATTTCTTCGTTTGAGACAGGTTTTCCAGTTCAGCCTAAAACAATAGACCTCAGCAAGAGGTTCTGGGGAATAAACCCCACAAACTCTGTAGTTATTCTCCAGAGCCTCGTGCTGAGGTCTATTGTTTTAGGCTAAATTTTAATGTATTGAAATTGGTTGCATTGAGTCTCTTCAATGGTTCAATAATTTACACCAAATCAATGTCAGCCTAACCTCGCTACAATGCTTTCTCAATTTACCAACACCAAACACCAATCTTTCTGATAACCAAACAAAGGATTTGCGTCGTCTTCTGTTATATGCAAAGCAATACCACTATGCTTGCAAAACAATGCAAAAGAAACAAGATACTTCTGAATTCATATCCAAATTTATTATCCAGCTTGAAATAGACAAATGACTTGACGTGACTATGTTGCCCTGTCCCCCAGCTATATACATTTGTACAAAGCTAGAGAGACATCTTGTTTGTATTATTTACTATCGTATACATTATCGACTATTTTTCATTAGTATATTATCAGTTTTAACAACTCTTTTTTGCACTACTTTTGTAATTTGTTGCAATATTGTAATATGTTTTTATCAATAAAATAAACTATAAAAAAAGAAGAAATAAAAAAAATAGATTTCCCCAAATTCAAGCTTAGAAGTTAGCCATGTTACCTTTGACAGATCACTCGACTTGCGAAGAAACCCAGAAATCGATAATCTCCTACTGACTGCCCATGAAACATTTGTCCACTCCTTAGAAGAAAGGCACTAAAAAGGCTGCTAAAAAAACGATTTGCCATTCTGTTTCTTTGCTAATCATTAAACTAATTAGTAGACACCACGAAACACGAAACAAAAAATCACATCAAATCCCTGCAAATCCAATCATGAGGCTGATTTGACCAGCATGACGAAAAGAGCCTTGTTTGATGTGTGAACTCTTGCCAGGCATCCATGTGAGTCTCACTTTTCCCCAGGCGTTTGTGATGTCAAAAATTACATCTCTTCTAGTTTTGAAGCGGTAAAGATTCAGAAAAACTATTAATGCTATTGGAAAGAATATATTGGAACCTTTTTATCAGGTTTATTTCTAACTTTAAAAGTCGTCAAACAGTAAGCAATCAAACTTTTCAACAGCAATTTCCGCATGCAAGATTTCTTAGGAAACATAGTGGCTCTTTTCAAAAACTCTATTAACCCATTGACGCCTTCAGAGTGGAAAAACATAATAACACATATGTATAATGGTGATTCTGGATCGAGGACAGGTCGCTGCTCATTTCGCATCTCGCTTTGCTCGCCGCAATTAGAATCAACCCGCCTTGAGTCCAGAATCATCATTATACGTGTGTGTAACTCGCCTCGCTCGCCAGCTCACCTCACCTTGGCGACAACAATTTTGCCAGTATTTGTCAAATCCCACACTTACTACTGAGGGCACGTGCCACTGTCTGATTTTGCACCCCTTTTGAACATTGCTGGTACCTTAGTATAGCGGTTCCAGATTTTTCTCCTGTGTTATATAGCAATATGGAAGCCATTTTGAGAAAGAGCAATCAGTGTTCAGCAAATATAAAGAAAAATACCTATCGGAGAGACTTAGAGGCGGTATTAAGCCGTCAGTCTTTGAAGTTGAAAGACATAAAATGGCCCTATTTGCAACGGCCTTGTCTGCCCCAACTTTTCATGTTGAAGAAATGGAACAACTGGCTGAACTCTGTTTAGATGAATACGAAGGGGCTTACGAACCCTATCCTAATGCTGAAGACAAGCTGAAACGTGTTGTCAAGCATGCGGTGGCAACCATGTATAATTATATGGAATCTGGGGACAGTAAGTGGTTTACTCTGAAAAGGACAGAAATACCGCAAATCCCAAGAAAACCTTTGACAGATTGGTTGGTCAAACTCTTCAGCACACCATAAACCCTAAATGGCGCCTACCAGTTTTTCCGTGGCGCACACCCTCCCTTTGTTTTACAAGAATTATTTAAAGATTTGTATTCATGTCGAATAAAGATGGCGCTTGCAGACAACGTACCCACGGAAGAGGATTTTCAAGATATTGAACAATATCTACCCGACGTTAGGACAAATCAACAAGTCGAACTTGAACCTGAACTGCAGCAAGAAAAAGTGAAAAATTATTGCTGTGATGCCTGTGGCAATATTTTTACTCAATTGAACTCACTTAAAAGGCACAGAAAATATAGCTGTAAAAATTTGGAAACAGAAAGGCTTCCAAAAGAAAGCACCCAGGATGTGATACAATGTTGCATAAAACGACGGTTTACAAGCATAAAAAAATGGCTGTCCGAAAAAAGCTAATTGAAAGTTTGCATGTTCATTGTATAGCGTGGCAGATATCATCAACCAGTCAGCTGAAAACATGAATAATCATTCTGAAGAGGTGGGCAAAGAAACGCAGAACAAGGACAAAAAACTCGAATTAATGAAAAATCTTTTGAAAATGAATAAAGATTCTGACAAACTTTTAAGAAATTTTACCGCTTTAGGAAAAGAGTATCTTGAAGGTCAGAAATATTCTGACAGATTTTCAAGAAGTTGTGTTGCCCTTATGAAAGATTATATAAAAGAGATGGGAGGTTATGATAAAAAAGTATTTCTTGCCTTCGTTGGGGGAGGGTCTTTGTTTGGGGCTTTATTCGACGCCACTATTAAGAATTATCCCTATTTAAGACAAAGTAATTAAAGCTTTGCAAGTATTAGGTAAAATGGGACGTGGCAGGAATGGTTTTCTCAATGCAAGCCACATGAAAAACTAAAGGTTGAAAAAGGCAAGGAAAGAAGAGCCTTACTGGGGCTTGGTAAAAGTACATAAAGAGAAAAGCTGCCAATAGGAGGTATATCTGTTGGAAACTTCATTGGTTGAATTAATGCAAAGTTTAGACCCACAAGAAGCGGTCAAGGCACTTTTGAAATAAGCAGCCAAAAAAATGTAAACAGAGACATGTATGTCTGAACGTGTAATATTTGCCCTTGGGCAATCAGCTGTTTATTTTTTTTCACTCTAGTGGAAGCTCTTTGTTTTACCACGTTTCTTGCTCGATTTTTAACCGAAAAAAGGCAAAAAGTGTTGTTTTTATCGACCAGGCAGCAAAGAAATGCGGTATTCTAACAAACTGGGGGCAAAAAAGAGAAATCCACCTGTAAAATTCCTCTTGGCTTCAACATTCCTGATGGCTTTGAAAATTCCTGGTGGCGTCACCTGAAGCCAAGAGGAATGCAACCAGCCTTAACTGAAGCCAAGAGGAATGCGCAACTCTAAGTCTTAATCAAACACTTCAATAACTTTGCGTGTGATATCACGCACGTTTCTCTGCCACTCAGGCGTGAAATATTGATTCACAATAAACACGATCAAGTGTAAACAGACGATCATGTTTTTAGAATGTGTAAATGGCATCGTGTGTTTTCAAATGTTAATTCGAAGCAGCGTCGTTGGTAATTTTTTTTATCAGTTCGGCTTCAACTTTACTGCGGATCTCTTTCTCTAGTTTGTCAGCATCAACAATCTTTCCACTTGACGGTGGTCAAAGCAGCGTGGCTCGTACTTGTTCTTTCAGAACGTTGTACTGCTGAAACTCAGAAAGAATGATGTCAAACTTGTGGGCAGACACGGCGTTGTTATTCAAAGCTCTGGATAACAATCTGTTAACTGGGTCACGTTTGGTGACTGCGAGCGCGGTGATCTCTTGATGCTTTTTACTTTTCGCCTCAAGTTTTCTGCTGGAGATTATCAGCCCTAAAGAAACAAGAGCAAAACATCTGCTGACACTACCTAATGGAACCACAGACAAAGCCGAGCCAAGGCTTGCGCTTGAAAACGCTGCAGAGAGAACACTCGAGCCCACAGCACCCCAATTAACGAATTTTTTAGCCTGTTTGTATTTTTTCAAAACAAGGCGATAGTGTCTGACTTCTTGGACCAAAGTGTTGGCAATCTCATCGATCTTTTGCAAACGGAAATTTTCAGCAGGTGCCATGAGTACGGGATAGAGAGGCTCCTCAGGAGGGGTGGAAGACAGAATGTTCGCAGACGACATAGTATATAAAGCTTTAATTAATTTCTAATTCAAATTCCAGAGGCATGCCTTTGAAATCAACGAGCTCACCATGCTCATCTTTGATGCTGACAGTGATGCTATTTACATGAGTGTCTATGGAGCAGTCACACAACACATTTTTTGCGGGGTAGAATAGTAGCTTATTTTTGAATAAGGCAAGCCTTTTATGTCAAATCTAGCCAAAACGTCTGATCTCTTTCCATTTAAAAAGTTTGTGGTTTTGTCGAGCAGATCGCAATGAATAAAATATGTCACTGGGGATGTAAGCCGTTTTGCGTATGTTATGGTTTGTAAATTACGCTTAATACCCAACAAATTGGCTAGATCACGATTAAGGGTAACTAGTGTCCCCCCAAAATTTTTTATTGCAAGGTGGCCAACAGGTTGTTTTGTTTGGGTCCCTAATTGGTTATAACTATGTTGCGAGAACATGTTGTCTATTGCTTTTGCCAAGCTATCTAAATTGTAATGCCCTGGAGGAATTTTTTAGAAACTTTCATAGCTGAAGCATCTTTGGCCCCCAACTCAGCTGAACCTTCATTTTTCAGATTATGCCAGCTATTGTATAAGCTACAAGAGAGGTGTCTGATGAAATGTACCTTTGGTAACGGCTTCTCAAAGTACACCGTTTCTCCGTTATTTTGTGCGACAATTGTAAGGACAATCATTATATTGTACAAATATAACATATTCAAAATGGATACATTCAAAGACTTCCAAAAATGGGCGCAAAGGCCCGATACGAAAGCCAAAGAAGCCACGCCCCAGACAAACGCGTGGGGCGCATTCACAAAACAGTTCCCGAATGCTGATAAAGCCCAATTCATGGCGCAAATCAACATTGATGAACAGTGCAACATCACGGCAGAAATGTTTTTCAAAGATGGAAAAGGCTCCCTTCAAAGCGTATTTGGTTCAGAGAGGCATTACTGGAGCCAAAAAATGAAATCTGCTCTTGGTTTGGCAAGCGCAGCAGGCTTCCCTTATCAATTGTTGTCGATGAAAACCACAAAAGGGCTGCCCATCCCCCCTGTAAATTTTGAAGAAACGTCTGCAAGCCTGGGAAAAATCTTTGACCAACCCATAAACATCTACATGACCCCAGACCTCTTCATGACAAAATTCAGGGAAATCTTTCAACCAACCACGGTAACACACAGCATGGGAGCCGAAGCCAAGCAGTGGCTGGGCGGTCCTCATATGCGATATTGGGCACAGCAGCTCAACTTCGCCGTGTTTTGTGCAACACAAGGCTGCGGAATTTCACAAGAAATCTTTGACAGCAGCATGACACTGTTGCTGCAAATAGGAGCGTTTTATAAATTTAACGTGTATTTCACAGTAAGGCGCATTTTGTTCCAGCTTGGTGGTATTAAGAGCGTTCATGCTTTGCCAGGCGACCCAACCTTTAACACATCAAACAGCCACTATGTCATGGCTTCATACAAAAAGATCTGCGATGAGTTCAGGATAGATCCATCGAGCAATTTTCGCTTCACACATAGGGCAAGCCACAGGCTGGGATACATATACTTTTATGTGTCAGGCCGTGGAATGAAAACAAAAAACACGTACCCTGGCTACTATAAATTCAGTGATGAAGGCGGAAAAGGCCTCAATGGTAATCTGATTTATTACATCGAGTCAGAGGGTGTGCCGCAGTATGACTGGTTCGCCCCGAACACAGGCACTGGTTTGACACAGGCGGGTCTGTCGTGCATAAACCAGTCGATCAAAGCGTACGTGTACTGCATCTTGGGCTCGCAGGTCAATTTGCGCACCAGTATTCTTTGCCAAGGCGGCCGGCAAAAGAAATCCAGAGAGAGTTTCTGGCGATGGTGGAAGAAGCGATCACACAGACCGACCTTGCCGTGAGCGTGCAAAATTACCAGCTGGCATTAGGCCAAGCCAAGGCAAGGTTCAACCTGGCAGTCTGCCCAAGCATGCGGCTGTTACCTGCGAGAATGATCATCAACACTGAAAGCATAGTGGGGTACAACAACAAGCTGAAACAGGCCATTGTTGGGATGAAGCTGGGCATAAAGAATGACGTTAATCTAGGCACAAAAAAAGCAGCGCTCAAACTCATGGCAGGCGGACCATCAAAAATCAACCTGCCCAACAGCCACCCATCCAACCCAATCCACAAAGCAGCCATGGCTGCCCAAACAGGCAAGCCGCTGCCAAAAAAAAAGGAGCGAGCACAGGAGGAGCCCACAGCTGGCCTGGAACCAACAGCAGGCACAAGCCAACATGAAATCAGCAAAACAGCAGTGATAATAGTGGGCATAGGGCTGGAGGCGTTGATCTTAATCGCCTTGCATTAGGCCCGTTTTTTAATATATTTTTCAAAAATAAAGAAAACAGCCGCCAAAATCAGAAGCCAGGTGTGCTCGGCGAGATAGGCTACCACCTGCCCAGCAGTTTTGAAAAGAAACCTCATGACCTGGCTGATCAGCCTGGGAAGCACGGACCCCAGCTTTGTGCCAATTTCTTTGAGGCCAGTCCCCAAAGCTTTGTCGGTGGCTTTCAAAGCATTAGTAATCGTGCCCACAACAACCCCAATCGTGATGCCGACTGCCAAGAGGACAGACATAACCATTACGCCTTATTTTTTCAAAATTTCTCTGATTCTTTCATGGAGAGGCAGAGCCCTTTCTCATTCCTCAATCTGAGTTTGCAAACACGCTAGCTCTTCGTTTCTTTCTCCCACACAAGCCTCTGCAGCTTCTCTCTCGGAGGTCAAGGTGTTTTCATCTTGGATGACCGCCCAGTCTTCTTCATTTTGGCGCTGCAGCTTGCTTTCTTGCTCTTTCAAATCGTCCAAAGGCTTGGTGCTGTTCAACCTTTCTTCTAAGACATCTCTTTCTCTTTCTTTCACCACGAGGCTTGATTTGAGTCTGTCGACCTTTGCCTGGGCTTTTTCTTTGTTTTTTACTTGTTTTTGAAGCGCAGTAAATTCTTTTTTTGTGTTTTCAAAATCGGTTTGATAACTTTTTAAAAAATCTTTAGCCTTTGGATTTCTGCTTCATTTTCAACACTGGTGCCCTGTTCTGATTGAAGAGCATCAATCCAGGCCTGGGTTTGCTTGGTTTTTTGGCGAAGCTCTTTCATTTGAAGTTCTTCTTTTTCTCTTTGTGCGGCTAGGTCCTCTGCCTCTTTTAATTGATTTTCACCTTTTGTCAGTGTTTGGCATTGTTCTCGGATGGTGTCGTGGTCCTCAGTTATGATTTCTTGAGCTCTTGCACTAAGAGATGTTTTGATTTCTTTTGTAAGTGAGGGGTTCAGCTTTTGCTTGCCTGTCTTATCTGTGATGAACAGGTTATAAAGTTTTTTGCCGACACCCAACATTTTGACTTGTAGGCGGCCTGTCTTGCTATAAGAAGCTTCAAGATTTGTTGCACTTCCATCAGGAAACACTCTCGTTAAAGCATTCCACGAAGTTTGGCTTTAAGCTTGTGCCCCCAACAAAGGGGTTTCTTCATCATAAAAAGTGTCAGGCAGGCCACTCTTCTCATGTTGCCTCATTTGCATTTCTATTTCTTCACCTCCGTGGTAGGGAATGGACACCATGCCTGCCTGGAAGGGTTGTGTTCTGTTGACCTCTTGTTCATCATCATCATCATCATCTTGGTCCAGCTAATAGTCAAGGTCCGGGTCATCGTAACCAAAATCACCTCCGCCTTCTGCCATCGCAATATTTATCCCATGTATGTTCTTTTTTAAATTAAAAAATAATCAAGGATTAATATACCATGTCGTCCGATCCTCCTGGTGAAATCACAGACATGCTGCTTCCAACATACATGGTGAAATCTCTGAGGGCCATGAATGCGCCGCACGCCGTCAAACAAATCACCTTTGATAAATCCAAAGCCACCCCCGGCGAGACCCTGTACGTTTCAGTGCTCAAGCTGAACGAAAACAAGGTGCTGGTGCCTGGCTCGCTGACACTACACTTTAACATCGACTTGGAGGGCGGGCACACCAACAACTCGTTCAGAACTTTACGCGGGCGCTGGTCAACAAGCTGGTTGTGAAGTTTGCGGGGACCTCCCGGCAAGAAACGGTGGGGTACGACATCTACAAAACATTCGAAGACCTGTTTCTCCCAGTCAAAAAACGAGACAACGTGGTGCAGGAGGGGATCCAGAGCGAAGACTTGTGCAAGATATGCTCAAACGCAGGGGTCAGGAAAATGTCGGGTGCCAACGCTGAAACCAAGCTAAACAAGATATTCGGAAGCAACTACTACATCAGGCTTGACCACCAGATCTTGACTGACCACGGCGTTTTGTACCCCCAGGCCCTGTACAACGACCTCGTTTTTGAAGTGACGCTCACTCCTGCTGCATAGGTGGTCAGAGGCTCAGACCCCACCAAGCTGAAATACAAGCTGACCAACATGCAGCTCGAGTACAAAATGATACACAGTACGTTTCTCGCATCCGAGGCGCTCAGCATGTATCAGGCCAGCAAAGAGTTTGCTTATGACCACATGATGCGCACAAAATCTTGCCCTTTAAAAGGGATACAGATTCGCAGCTGAACATTAAAGCTGACGCTCAGAAACGGTCCCTGAAAGGGATCCTATTGCTTTTCATGGAGGCCTATGCCGCAGGCACCCGGGACTCGGAAAAATACATCTTCCCTAACATCACCAAAGTCAGCGTCACCATCAACAGCTCGCCAAATATGCTGTACAACAAAGGCATCGAAAGCAAGGACATGTGGAAAGAGGCCACCCGCTTCTTTGTAAAAGAATAAAGCAAAACCAAACACATGCAAAAGTTCTACACCAAAAACTGGTTTGGGCTGCTGATCGACCTGCCATCCATGGCCAACCAAACAATGCACAGCAGCGGCACGCGGATTGTGAACAGCACCAACGGCGTCCATCTGGAAATCGAGCGGAAGACCGCCAGCTCGGGCAACGTGAACTGCCATGTCTTCTTGATCTCCGATGCCCAGTTTAACATCATGGGAAGACAGCTCGAATCTGTGCAGAATTTATTGGACAAAAATCTGAAATATAAAATGGACCCCGGCAACATCCCCTTCAATGCACTCATCGTGGGGCTGACCAACTCAGGCGAAACAAAATTCCTCCTGAACCAGCTCTGTGGCCCTTTTCGCAGCAAATTCAATTACATCACATTCATCTGCCCGAAGTTCGCCCATAACAAGATGCTTTTTCGCTTCGCTGAAAGAGATCTGCGACTTTTCGTGGTCATCTGCGAGCAGCACAAAGTGGAACTTTGCCTGAAAATGGCGAGTTTCATTTTTGAAGGCGCCAAAACATTGATAGTCCTTGATGACTGCGCAGCCTCCAAAGATGTGAAAAGACGCACTGGGGAGCTCATTAAACTCGGCTTTTCTGCCTGCCACGCGAACATCAGCATGTGGGTGTTGACCTAGCAGCTCTCCAGCATCACAAAGCCTTTCCATGAAAATGTGGCGGTTATCGTGCTGTTCTACACCCCTTTAGCCAAGACCACAAAGGCGATTTTTGAAGAATATGCAGGAGAGCTTTTGCAGGATGACCTCAAGCAGCTGATTGCGAGGCTGAAAGAGAGAAAGTTCTCTCACCTTGTTTTCTCTCTTCGCCACCCGTACGAGATTAAATTTCGAATTAAAAAAGAAAATCGTTAACTAAATGAGGCCATTACAGATGGGGATATCAAAGTTATGGAAGAAGTCGCTCAGATGCTCGAAACCGAGCCCTCAAACTCTCCCGGCCCCTCTCTTTCTCAGCCAGACATCCCAGCCCTCCAAGAACAGCTGGCAATTCTGGTTTCTACAGGTAAATCAAAGGAAGCCATCGGAGTTCAGCTGACACAAGAGCAGGTTAAGCAGTTGGAACCTAAAGATGTTTAAAAGTACTACAAAAGGTACCAAACTTATGTGGGCACCAAGACCACTGAAACCTTTATCAATAGCTTAGTCTCGGTTTACACCAATGGGATTGGTATATTTTTGCCGATTAAAGACGTTGAAGCTCTGCAGAAAGATCTCAAAAAAGATTACGTCATCACCAAAGAGTTGTCCATCCTTGTCAGAAGTCTTGCTTTGAAATGTGGGCAGCTGCTCATGGTAGCCAACACGGCGCTGATCACAACTAAACATGGATTTCTCACCGTTACGCCACCCTTCTCGTGATGCAGATGGGTATCCGCTTGATGGTATTGATGAAGTACCTGGTTGAGCAAACTGCTGAATACTTAGTAAGCATTGCCCAGCAGTTCCTTAATTAAATATTTTTGTTGACCAAAAATAATGGCAGATTCAGAAACCACTCAAGTTGACACACATGAGCAGGTAACTTCAAAAATACCAACCTCACAGCCTGCAAAAAACCCGAAGATGGTGGCTGTCGCTGAGAAAACAAAACAGTCGCGTGAAGCACAAAAAAAAGTCGCAGAAGCCGCCATAGCTGCGGGCATCGTTTCTCCAGAAGATGCGGGCCTTGTTCATCCCAGCAAAAACCAGCCAAGAGTTGTTGAGACGCATAAGGAAGACACGAAAAACGTTATCAACACAACTTAGTGGATCAGTATAATCAGCATTGTGGTTGCTCTGATTGGTATCTAAAGTCGCACACGCTTTTAACTGGTTTTGGATCTTCCGTTAACATAGAAATTTATTCCACCCAATGATCGAAACACGATAACTGAAAATAACAAAATTACAAACACGGGAATGAACATAAAATAACTAACAATGACTGAACATGAAGAATGCAGAAAAGCGGCAAAGCGAAATAAACAAAGAAACTTACAAGACGAATGTGATGAACCAAAGACGAACCGAAAACCAGAAACGCTCACAGAAGCCAATGACGCTACTAACTGAAATAAATTACACGCGAACCGAACTTAGAGTATGCAAATGAACATAACATATACAAAAAGGGCACAAAACAAAAGAAACTAATTACATGAAACTTAACACCAAACGCGAAGCTAGAAGCACGAACAAATGTCACAAATTCTGGCGCCTACATTCCGGCCCCTTAAATACGAAGGTGTAAACCGTGTACTTACCAACAAAACAAACAGGCCCAGAATTACTTAAGTAATTAAAACATAAAGCAGTAGTCACTTAAAGTCTAGACGCCCTAAAATATCAACAAAAAATACTGCTATGAAACTTCTTTTCGAGTGTTTCCCTTGAAGGCAAGTCACATGATCTTTAGCAGTCACGCAAAACAACAACAGACACGGAACTTTCGCTCCAAGCTGTTCAATTGACTCCTGTAGGCACAGCTTCCTGATAGGGCGTTTCCAAGTCAAAGTCTCTAAAGTTGCTCTAAACTTGCTCCAATAAACAAAGTTTGCTGACTGGATGTTCCAGCGTCGACTTCTTTGGTATGACCTTGACACATCGAACAAAACCACTGCTACCAGGGTAAACCTCACTGACTCGACCAATCGGCCATAAATTCTTAGGCGACTGCTCATCCACAATAATAACGGTGTCCCCTACTGAGAGATTCCTCCTTGGGCATAACCACTTTTGGCACTCCTGCAGCAACAGAAGGTACTCTCTTTTCCATCTATACCAGAAGACGTTAGCCAAATATTGAACTTGCAGCCACCTCCGCCTTGAATACAAGTGATTTCTTGCGAAGACACCTGGTGGAAGAGAAGCTTCCTGACGTAATAACAATAGATGATTCAGTGTTAAGGGCTCCAAATCTTTCAGGTCATCAGAGACTGCAGTTAAAGATCTGCTATTGATGATGCTCTCGGCTTCATACATACATACATACTTACATTTTATTTGTTATCAAATTAAAATTACAATTGTAACATGCCCGCAGATAGCTGGGCTAATCTAGGCAGGTCATGTTTGGACGAGTTATTAATATACAACTAGGTACAACTAAATACAACTGAAGGTAACAAGAGAACTAAAGAGATTAGAATTGACAACAATGACTTAAGACAACTAATAAACTAACGATATTAAAAATAATAATTAACAACAGTTACAACGAGAGACTACAGATACACTAAAGCGAAATTATTGAGTATTAATGAATACATACTAGGAGGAAAATAAATTCAGCTTTACTTTTTGAACGATTTCTGTAAGATCAATATAACAGTCTTCTGAAGCTAGAATTTCAAAAAGTATTTGTTTTATTTTCGTCTTAAAGACATTTTGTGGAAGCTTTCTTAAATATATAGGCATTTCATTCCAAATTTTTGTTCCGATTCTAGAAAATGAATTCACTTGAATTGAGAGTATAGAACTTTGTGTGTAAAAATTATTTGAGACAGAGGATCGAGTATTGTAAGAATGAATATCAGAAATGTCTTGAAAGAGATCTTGAATGTTTCCAGGAGCATTTCTGTGTCTTATTTCAAACATAAGGTTAGCTAAAAGCTCATAATACAAAAATTTTAACGGTAAAACACTGGCATCAATAAATAAAGGAATCGTGTGTTGATTTTGCTCAGAAAAATAAATGAAGTGAAGAGCTCGCTTTTGGAGCTTGAGAAGCTTTTCAAGGTGTGATTTATATGCTTGGCCCCAGGCCACCAAACCATAAGTTAAATAATGAGTAACTAAGGATCTATAAATAGTTAAAAGAGTTTGTCTTGGCAGAAAGTGCCCTAGTTTACAAATCAATCCTACAGTTCGGCTTATTTTAATAGCTACATGATCAATATGATGTTTCCAAGAAAGATTATTGTCAATTATTACACCTAGATATCTCACAAATTCTTTACATTCTCGATCAGAGGATCCTTGCAGCTAAGTTAAACTACTGTTATGCTTTATAATGGTACTAATATGAAAGGCAGGAACAGAAGTACAGTGAATTCTATTAGATCTATACTGAAGATTTTACCGTATTATATTCACACATTAGAGTTTGAAGGCTCTCATCGTCGAGCATTTGCTCTTTAACTAGGCTTCCCAGGATCTTTCAAGTGGATCTTATCATCCTTTCCCAAGCGCCGCCATGATGCGAGGCTGCTGGTGGATTGAAATACCATTGGATGCCTCTCTGTAAGAGCTCTTCGTGGATCTTGGCTTGGTTCCAGCCTTCAGTCATGACTCGTAGCTCCTTTTCAGCCCCTGTGAAATTTGTTCCATTGTCCGAATGTATCTCTTTCACTTGACCTCTTCGGGCAATGAAGCATCTAAGTGCCAGGATGAAGGAATCTGTGTCCAACGTATATGAAATCTCTAGGTGAACAGCTCTGACAGCCAAACAAGTAAAGATAGCTCCATAGTGTTTAACCATGCTTCTCTTTTGACGAAAAAGAAAGGGACCAAAATAGTCTATTCCCACACAAGTGAAGGGGGGTTGATCTGGGGTAACTCGAGGGCATGGCAAATCGGCCATCTTTTGCTCTCCAACAACGCCCTGACGCCGTCTGCAACCAAAGCAGGATGCAAGTACACTTCGCACGGTAAGATTGGCTGGGATGAGCCAAAATCTTTCTGTCAAGAGGGACAGAACATATTCTCTGCCAGAGTGACCACTCTTCTGGTGAAAGTGCTGGATCAGAAGCCGGGCAAGAGGAGAATCTTTGGCAATAATTATCTGGTGCTTCGAGTCATCATACAGAGGTGCTCTGCTTAGATGTCCACCGACACGAAGAAGACCATTCACCAAAATCTGGTCCAATTTTGCAAGGACGCTTGACTTCTTCACACACATCCCTTTCTCAATGGCTCTTCTCTCTTCTGCGAAGGTACAACTCTGATCAAACATGATTACTTCTCTCTGCATCATTTATCTCTGAACAGGTCAAAGGTTCCAAACTGGCTATCTGGGAGCTTCCGTCAAAGGTGTCTTGCGTAGACTTTCGTTTCCTGGTAATAAATCTCTTGGCACTGAAGACAAAGCGTGATGAACTTCAATAACTTGAGCCAGGATGAGAACCACTGGACCATAGAAATTGGACTGAATCTCACTCAGACACGCACCGAGAACAAAGGATTTTGACTCTCGTTTCACCTCCGGGTCATCACCAGACAGCTCTGTACTGTGTTTTGGTAGGTTAATCCATTCGGAAGGAGGCTTTAAAAGGAAATCCGGCCCCTTTATCCAACGGTCATTTCGAATGAATGCATCTGCAGAAGTTCCTCGTGAGGCATCGTCGGTTGGATTGGACTTGGATTCTATGTATCTCCATTGTGAAGGACTTGAGTCTCCTCTAATGGTAGCAACCCGGTTAGCAACATAAGTGTGGAAGCGTTTGGGCTCATTTGCAATGTGGCGCAGGACAGTCATGCTGTCAGTCCAGAAGGTGATTTTATCTATTGGAATTTCCAGCTCATTCTTCAACAACTTGTTTAAACGAACTGACACAGTTGCGGCTGCTAATTCCAATCTTGGAATACTCATCTGCTTCAAAGGGGCGAGGCAGGATTTTCCAACCAGAAAGGAGCAATGAGCCTGGCCATCTGAATTGACTTCCCTAAGATATGAGACAGCTCCATAAGCACACTGGGAAGCATTGCAGAAGTGATGAATTTCAGTGGTTACTACTTCTCCTAGATCAGCACCCTTAACACATCTGTTGACTGAGAGCTGAGAAAGCTTCGGCAGATCAGCAAGCCACGCCTGCCAATGAGATAAGTGAAAACACGGAATCTCATCATCCCAACCAAGGCCTTTTCTGCATAAGTCCTGAAGGATAAGCTTTGCTGGGAGAACAAAAGGTGCAGCCAAGCTGAGCGGATCATAGACTGAACTAACGACCAAGAGAATCCCATGTCTGGTACAAGGCTTCTCCTTGATGTTCACTTTAAAACCGAACGCATCCGTCTCGACAAACCATGACATGCCCAAAGCTCTCTCTGTGGGAAGCGTATCGCATTCAAGATTAAGCTCCTTCATGTCCTTGGCTCTTTCTTCTGGTGGAATGGACTCTAAGACTTGTCGATCATTGCTTGCCCATTTGGTCAAATTGAATCCGCCAATCAGCATAAGTTTACGTAGATCAGCCACATGCTTGACTGCTGCAGAACTCGACGATAAGGACTTCAGGCAATCGTCAACATTGAAATTCCTTAGGATCATATTAGCCAGGTCGGATAAGAATTCGTGCTTGTGGTCTTCCGCATTCCGTCACATTGCAAAATTGGCACAACTCGGCGATGAAACCGCGCCGAAAAGATGAACAGTCATTCAGTACTCTTCCAGCTTCTTGGTGAAGTCACCTTCGGGCCACCAAAGGAATCGCAAGAGATCTCTATCTTCTTCCGGAACAAGCACCTGGTGAAACATTTATTGAACGTCACCCATTACTGCAACTGGATCCTGGCGAAAACGAATTAGCACACCAACTAGACTGTTGGTCAGGTCTGGTCCTTGGAACAGCTCGTTGTTTAGAGACGTCCCATGAAACTGGGTGGAACAGTTGAAAACCACGCGTATTTTATCCAGCTTCTTATGATGGTAGACACCGTGGTGTGGAATAAACCACACCTTACCATCCGATCTATTCAGAACGTTCTGGGGTACCTTCTCTGCATAACCCTCACTGATAACCTCCTCAAGGAAACCAACATAGTCCTCACGAAGTTTTGTATCACTGGAAAGCTTGCATTTGAGGTAAGAGGCACTTCGTTCAGCTTGACTCCTATTTACTGGCAATTTCACGTTGCGGTTCCTTAACGGTAGTGAAACCTGGTAATGACCATCTGCACACTGCACAACCGAGTCCTCTACAATGTTCATAAACTTGAGGTCATCCCTTGACATACTTAGACCGTTGGAGTAAGGTGCATCCATGAGATCAGTACAAGCTGCACACATAGGATGAGTTTTCTTAGACATAATGAAGAAACTAGAGCAAGGTACATACTTCTGCTTTCTCCCAGTTGGACCATTAATGACCCAGCTGAGGTCAACTCTGGTTGCATATGGGCCTCCATCAGCAGTAGCGATTATTTCTCTTGGCTGCAAGGCTTCAGGAACATCGGCTCCAATCAATAAATCCACTCCGGAATTCAGATTGGATGAGTGCACATGGCCTTGAAGGTGCGATCATTGGTCGACATCCTCTTGCTTTGGGATTTCGTCCTTACCTGCGGGCATAGCTGGTCTGGAAAGTACGTCAGGCAGGAGGATGGCAACATTTTTGTCTAGATCAGATACCACCAGGTCATTAACGAGAGCAGTGTCTACAACTTTACTGCTATCCATGGTGGTTAGCTTTAGTCTCGTCTTCTTGCCGACGACCATCAGACGCTCCATCAGGCTAGCTGAACAAAAGGTGGAATTGGAACCATTGTCGAGTAACGCATAAGTTTCGATGCACAGAGGACTTCCTTTAACTTTAACTTTTACAGCACTATAGGCAAGGCAGTAACAGGGGAACCTTCCATCATGGTTAAGACACAGAAGTGATCACCAGTGCTCTGCTTCGTGTTCCGGACAGTGTTCAACTGGCTGTTCAAAGATTGAGGTCTTCCTTCTCCACACTCAGTTCCAACAGAGTCTTGTTGTGGTCTGACTCCAACGACAACTTCCGGGGTACTTGGATGCAACACAGTGGCATGTTTCCTATCGCAGTGATTGCAGGGTTTCTTCTTGTAGCAACCTTTGGACTTGTGGCCGCCATTCAAGCAAGAGAAGCAAAGCCGCTGCTTCATCACGAAGTCGCGCTGATCAGCATCGGGCACTTTGGCAAAACTGGAACATTCAGCGAGAGTATGATCTGCATTGCAAAAGGGGCACTTCTTCTGCAAAGGGTTAGCTGAGTTGGACGAATGACGACTGGATGCACTGGGGGCCTTCTTGTCAGTAATGGTAACGAGGGCAATTTGCTTGTCACCACGCTTCTCAGATTTAGATCTCCGGCCCCTGTCCCTGTTATTCTTCTTTTCCTTTTCCAAGAAAGGGAGTTTTCCAAAGACTGGATTGGACAAAGCACGTGCCTTCTGCTCAACAAACAGGGAAATGTCATCAATACAAATGTCTCTCCCTTCGGTGTTAAGGATTTTGTCAGCGTTGTCACGCCAACTAGCTTGCAGCTTCGGAGGAAGTCGCTCGATAATCTTCCGCATACAATCCGGGCTTTCAAACTTGCTGGAGTAACCAATAGCTTTAAGAGTATTCATACAACTGGCCAGCAAAGTGGCGAAACCTTCTAGAGCTTCGGCGTCTTCGGCCTTAATAGCAGGACCATTCGTCACTTTATCCACATAAGCCATTGCAATTTTATGCTTCTGACCGAATTTACTCTCCAAAAGCTTCCTTGCCTTTAGGTAGCCTGCTTCAACATTCATGTAGAGACAGCTGCGCACTAACTCCTGGGGTCTGCCAGCCGTATCCTGTTCTAGGTAACAGAGTCTTCCGGCATAATCGGACCCTCTAGTCTCGATCACAGTTTCAAAGGCACGAATGAAGGTACAATACTCCAGCGGGTTGCCAGTAAACATGGGTACACGTCTCCTTGGGAGCGAGTTTCTTTGTTCTTGGCTCACAAACTCTTTCATGACGCGATTCTGTTGTGCGAGAATATCATAAGCCATGTTGGTCAGTCCAGATTTCTCGGAGCCCGAGCTTGAACCGCTTGCAACACTCGCCTGGTCAATAGCCGCCAAATTGACACTTGCTTTAACTGATCCTTGCTCGTTTTTTCCAGAAGGCACAATCTGTGAACTTTTAATGTCACCAGTCCACGTGACCTTGGTGTTGGAGGACACATCTGGAACATCAACACCAGTGTTAGAGGCCGGCACTATGTTTGGAACAAAGTTTCCTGTTTGTGCTTGGGCATAAGCTTCCTCTCTAGCCAGAGCCTTAGCGTATTCCGTTTTGAGGTTCAGCTCATATTTCCTCAGCTGAAGCTCGTACTCTTGACGTTTGAGGAGTAGCTCCATCTCCTGAAGAGAATGGCGCTGACTTAAAGCAAGTACCTCGGCTCGAAGTTCAGCAATTCAGGCTGCCTCTTTGGCTCTTGCAGCTGATATAGAGCTTGTTTTGGAGAGCCTGCTTGACCTAGATCCACACTCAGAGGGTTTAGGCTTGTTTCGTAGACCAATTCCAACTTGAGAGGCATTGTCATCAGGCATTACCAGGTTATCCTGAAGACTCGTTTCCATGACCCGTAACCAATCGTTTACCGTTCGACAGAAGAAATCCAAACTGCTTTCGATTTCAGCGAAATAGACCTCTGATTCTTGCCTTTGACCTTCGTCAGTCAAAGCCGCATGATACGCATGCTAGGCTTCAGCAAACTTGCGAAACAACGATGTAATTTCCGGCAGCTTTATTTTCCCTGCTTCCAAATTGCTTTCATCGGTTAGAAGGTTTTCAATCTCTCTCCGTTTAGCAGATAAAGAAGGTAACACTCCTCCTCTCTTCTTTCTTAGTTCTCAAATTCGTTCAAGTGACACTCCTTCGTGATCCAAAGAAGAGTTAGGTTTACGAACACGTGTACTTGTGCGTTGAACAGGTTGACCGCTCTTCCCTGCAGAATCGGACAAATTAACATCCGCAGCATCGGAAGACATCATGATAGACCATAAATACAAACCCGATTCGTGTTTTACGAATAAAGTTGCACATGCTTTTAACTGGTTTCAGATCTTCTGTTAACATAGAAATTTATTCCACCCAATGATCGAGAGACGATAACTGAAAATAACAAAATTACAAACACGGGAATGAACATAAAATAACTAACAACGACCGAACATGAAGAATGCAGAAAAGCGGCAAAGCGAAATAAATGAAGAAACATACAAGACGAATGTGATGTACCAAAGACAAACTGAAAACAAGAGACGCTCACAGAAGCCAATGACGCTACTAACTGAAATAAATTACACGCGAACCGAACTTATAGAGTATGCAAATGAACATAACATATACAAAAAGGGCACAAAATAAAAGAAACTAATTACGCGAAACTTAACACCAAACACGAAGCTAGAAGCACGAACAAATGTCACAAATTCTGGCACCTACAGTATCTACTACAAAAGAGAAGAGGTAAAAAGGTTTTCAATTGACAGCCTGTTACGCCTCAACCAGCCACCAAGATGCAAGCCCCTGTTGATACGCAGCTGCCTTGACCGGTCCAAAGAAGACAGCTCCGGCATATGGATTGATATTTGAAAATAAAAAAGACACACATTATACGATGTCAGGCAACAAGCTCATTAAAACGATCATGAATGCAGCCGTTCTCACCGGCTTAGCCGCTGGTATTGGCTAGATTGCGAAAAAGGTGGTGAAAGAGAACTTTACCTCTGACCCCAGCAGCGGTGCCATGCAATATGCAAAATTCACGGCTGTCATGGCAGGTGGCATCACACTCAAAGACTACCTTGAAGACAAAAAAATTCTTCCAGCTACGGTTGAAAAAAAAGAAATATTGCCATAATACTAATGGCACGTTCTTATATTTCCCTCAAAACCCTCTCAACGGTTGTATTATATTTTTCAATGACGATATCTTATACCGTTGATGCCATAAAATTTGTTTGGTTGGATGTTATCGATGATTCCGATTACGAGGACTCTGATTTTGAGGATCTTGGTACTGAACACTTTCCACTACCGGACAAATGCCCTCCGTACGAACCCCCACCTTCATGTGACAATTAAAAAAACATTTTTTACACACAGACAATCGCAAGCATTGCGTTGATGTTTGGGGGCGCAATTATTAACGCGACTGCTTTCACTGGCGGCAACTATCTTGCCAGATGTCTATCTGGCGACACCAGTAAGGCTGCCTTGGCAGAAAAAACGCAACACAACAAAGCCCTTGAAGCTTATCAAGCCACTATGGCCAAATACACGCACGACCGCACCATGCTTCTGGATTGGATCGAAACCAACAGAGAAATCAAAGAACAGGCAGAGCAGGACTTCACGAACACCGATTACGCGTTCAAACTCTATAACCAGGCCCACCCAGACAAGCAGATCACAATCAAAGAGCCTCGCTTCGCTGACTTTTATCAGCCCAGTGAACAGCAAAAACAAGTCAAGCTTCTTTTTTTGGGCAGCAGCGCGTTCGCTCTCGGCTATGCGGCTTTCTGTTTTCTTTGAACGTGAAGGTGTAATAAATGAATGAACGCCAAGCTCGCCAAAGTCTACTACAGCCGCCATGGCTACTAGAGAGGCATCGCTGCCATCAAAAAATTAGCGGATGCTGCAAAAGTCCCTCAAGAAACTGCCAAGCAGTGGCTCATCAAACAAGCCCTCTGGCAGATCTATCTCCCCGCGCCGCGATATATTCCACAACCCAAATTCGACGTATCATCACCTAACGCAGTCCACCAGGCGGACCTTCTTTTTCTGCCTCATGGCAAGCTCCCTAGGGGCCGCAAAATATACAAATACGCACTGACTGTTGTTGATGCCGCCAGCCGTTTTAAAGAGGCTGAGCCTCTGACCTCCAAGGACTCTGCGTAGGTTGCGAAAGCTTTTCAGTCGATTTACAAGCGCAGCTCTTTGACGTGGCCTCAGCTGCTGCAGGTCAACCCTGGGCACGAGTTCATGGGAAGCATGACCAAAGAAATGGAAAACCACAAAACCGCTATTTGCCGCGGGCACCCTGAAATTCACAGAGACCAGGCTATCGTAGAGCGGTTCAACTGGACGCTCGCCAAGCGCTTGTTTAGTCATCAGTATGCTGTGGAAATGCTGCTGCCTCTGGGTCAGCAGTTAACTGTTTGTAAAATGGCTCCTCGATGTTGTTGGCACTCTTAACAATGAGGTCACTAGTCTTATTGTAAAAAAACCAGTTGTAGCTATCAAAGAGAAATCTGTCACCTCTAAACCTACAAAGTATTCCAGACCTGTTGGTTTGAAAGAAAAAAAAACTCCCCCAACTTATTAATGTATGATATTTGTATCAGCCTGGCAAACTTGAAGGCAGGACTAAAAGAGCTACAGACCCAGTTTGGCTTTGAAAGTATGCCATCTTGAAAGAGCCATAACTAAACCAAACGAACCTGTTGTCTATTATTTTTCTGACGGGCCTAAGCGCGGTTTTGTTCGCAAAGAGCTATTGGTTGTGCCTCTGAATACTCAGCTTCCTTCCGAACAAGTCCTTACCTGATCTTTTTGTGTCTGTATGCCAGCGTGTGCACGTCGTCCTCTTCTATGCACCGCTTCGTGTTGAACACCGACAGCGAGACCTTGTCCACGCACATGCCATAGATCTCGTGGCCCTCGCTTCCCAAGATGTTCATCCCATGCCAAAACTGCTTTCTCTCAAACAACGCCTCTTTGTATTGCTCATGCTGGATCTCTTTTTTACACATTTTTCACATTTTTTTCACGCCTTTCGCTTTTTTGATGTTTTCTTTTTCTTCTATTATCGAGTACATTTTCGGCCATATCGCCACCGCTTCAGCGATCACCCTTCCCGCGCACTTGTCTTTCATTTTGTTTAATACCTTTTTCTTTTCACCGCTGTAGAGCGGGTGCTCTTTGGGGTAATTGCTCGTGTCGTACAGCGCCAGGTCTTCCGCCATGTCCCTGTACACGTCTTCGGTCTCGATTTCCAGGAGCAGGCTGTCGGTGTCGGTGTAGATCAGCTCACGTTTCTCCCCATATCGGGCTTTCATCTGATTGTAAAAGAAGTCATACATCAGGATCTTGCTGTTCTCTAAGATCATCATGCCGGTGTAGATCGGCTTGTCCAGGTACAGTCACATTTTATACATGTGGATGCCCCCCATATCGTTTCTGAATATCTCGTGCCTTGCATATGAGGGGCTGGCCACCAGCTTTTGGATCTTCTCGGTCTCCCAGCTCTGTACAATTTTCACGTCGACGCGGTTGCGCAGGTTTTCCATGGTATTGCTGAACACCGAGTTGTTCATCAGCTTGTAGAAGTTCATCTCAAAATCGCTCTTGGCCTCTTTCCTGAACTCCGTGTTCATCCAGATGTAGGGCTCCATCCACCACTCCTGGTCAAACTCGAGTACCCGCTGGACCATTTTCAGATGCATGCCTTGTTTCAAGTATAGCTGCAGGTTCCTGTAAATGGACCACATACTTGCGTTTGTCCTCCAGCGTAAGAACCAGTTTTTCGCTTTTCGGAAAGTCCAACCCCAGATCTTCGATCATTCTTTTTTGGTATCCCGACATCTGCTCCACCCCGATTGCCTTTTTCTCTGGCGCGAGTGGGTAGCTGTTGTGGGCTTCGTGGAGCTCCTCTGGGTACTCCAAATCCACTTCTAAGATCCACCCTATCCGAGAGTTTTCTTTCATCTTCATGATTTGCTGTTCGGTGGGCATCACTCTTTTCCACTTGAAGCCTCCTTTTGGCAGCAGCGGGCTCATGGCCCAGCCGTACAGGTTGTTCGCATCCAAGTACATGATGTATTTGTTCGGCTTGGTTGGGTTGTAGTCAGCAGCCCTCGGGTTGTTCGCCTTCGCATACCGCTTACTTGCCATCGAGATGCCGCCCCGCATGCCTTTTTCAATAAACAGGTGCATCTCTAGGTCTCTCAAGAGCTCCAGCTCAACACCGGTCTTTTTCAGCAGTGTATCCCAGCTCAGACCTGGGGCTGTGTAATAATGGGCTGGGTCTAGTCCGTACTTTCCCATGCATACTTTTTGGAAGTTTTCGAATACGTCTGCCAGCAGTATGACGTCGGTCTTCACGCACAGGTTGTGGTAGTCTCTGAGAGTCTTGCAGCCAAACTCGGTCCCGACCTTTTTCGCGTGGGCGTACTCTTCATCGGTTATTCCTTTGCCTGACACCTTTGAAAAGAACTCTTCTTGAGGTGGTAACGCTGTCTCAACAAAGCTTTCAAAGCTGTCCATGTACTTGTACAGGTAGATTCCTTTCTTCACGAGCAGCTTCCTCTTTTCATTGTCTTGGCAAGCTTTTCCCATGATTTTCATGTCTTCTGGCACACTTCCTGTTACCAGCAAGTCTAGGCTGCTCATCATGAAGTTTAGGCTGTCGATGAACCTCAGGTTTCCCAGCGAAAAGGAGACGTTTTTCTCCGTGTTGTTCAGAATGCAGCTTATTTCTCCCTGCACTCGCACCATGGTATGCATCAGCAGGTGTCCATCATAGCCCTTCAGGTTGTGGAAGATCACTGGTATTGGCGTCATTTTGGGCTTTATGCGGAGCTTTAGGTTGCAGGCACTGTGCGCGGCTCCTCGATATTTTCCTGTTATGTGGCAGTGGTCTTTCACTGCATCTCTGTATCCGTTTACCAGCAGCGGGGTCCTGCAAATATACACACGCTTCGTTGTCGGGGCCTTTTGGCTTCCTTTCTCTTCTTAGGCCCACGAACCCCTTCATTGCTTCGTAATAACACCTTTTGTGGCCTTGACCGCAATAATAACCTGTGTTGGGGTCGTACATGCCAAATGAATCTCTGCCTGCCTTTACCAGGCTTTCATTGCAGATGTGGCATTCTGTTGCAGCTTTGAACTTGGCCCAATCCTCTTTCGTCATGACTATCGGCTTTGGGGTGGCTAGCTCAGCCCTCATCACCTTTTCGTGGTTCTGGAGGCTCATCAGAAACATGTAAACCCCATCTTCCCCTTTCTAGGTTTCGAATTTCATTTTCTACCACTTCAAATTTTGCTTTTGTTTTTTGTGCGAATTTCAGAAGGTCTGCTTTAAATTTATAACCAAATAAAACCGTCATTCTCCATATGCGTAACCATTCGTCAAAGTTGGTTCTTACCAACCGAAAATCAGTCCCTGCTTGGCCTTAATGGGGGCTGAAGCCTCGCGTTCTCTTCATGCAAGATAGTACCGTAAAACATCTCTAGCACATCAGAAGAAAACCTTGACGCAGCCATGGTTTTTTATATTAAGACAGGCGGCTTGTTCGATTGAAAAAAATTCTGGATCAAAAATCATGCTCGTGTAAAGCTAAGCACTCAGTAGTAGGTGTGGGGTTCGACAAATACTGGCAAAATTGTTGTTGCGGAGACGAGCCGAGCTGGTGAACGAGGCGAGTTACACACACATGTATAATGGTGATTCTGAACTCAAGGTAGGTTGATTCTAATCGCGGTGAGCGAAGCAAGACGCGAAATGAGCAGCGACCTGTCCTTGATCCTGAATCCCCATTATACATGTGTGTTAATAGGCATGCGCGAGTTTTGGCTTTGCGCCTGGCTCCAGGTTTGAAAAAATGGCAGGAATTCCATTGATCTTGTAAACAAAAAGGTTACAAACAGGCAGGTATAAAAGTTGGACCGGATCAACTCAGATCACTAGTCCGGGTCAGATCAATCAGACTACCTTGGATCAAGTCGGACTGTACCTCAGATCAAGTCAGACTGCAACAAAATACTAATTAAGACATAGAAAAGATAGTTTTGCTCACCTGGAGGTGTAACTCACACGAATATGCGTCAAATCTGTTTGTTGTCGATCAAGTTCCATTCAAAAGCCGCCATGTTCCTTTTTTTTGTAGCACCAGGCTCTCCACTCCAATCAGTTTCTCCAACTCTCTAATTGGCTAGGTCATCCTATTTAAGGTAATTTTGTTTAATTTTGTCAATTATGAGTTCAAAACGTCAAATTGGCAGAGCAAGAGTCTTTCATTTGCAAAATCATGGCCATATAACAAATGAGAATGATTTTCCAGCTGTATAAGTGACATTTTGATATAAACTGAGATAAACTTCCAAAAAAGTCAGGCCAACGTTTTTCAAATTTACCCAAATGCAACCCATTTTAATCCTCTCCAGTTTTGTCCATCCATATCCCTTCTTGGCTTTCCTGTGTTTTGTTTGAGTTCTTCTATAGTTTTGAGCGGTTATTGTGATATTTTAGTTAATTCAGTCTATGACCATTTGATAAGTGCTGAAATTGCCTGAAATTACATCACCTAGCCCCTTTAAACTGCCACTATAATGATCAAATTCTTGATCACATTTTCGTGTATAATGACTTTTATCAACCAGTTAGTTATCTCCATACGTTGTAATGGTTGTGAATTCATCCTTTGCCAGAAATCAGGGACATTTCAAGCCTGCAAATTATCCATATTCACACGGAATCAAGAACAACCTTGTGGTGATGACTGAGAGAGCCTGGATATCAGAACTCATCCGTGAGAACCTGCCATCTAAAAAAATTTGTGCATTCTAATCACGTGACCAATGATGTAACAACCACAAGGTTGTAAAGAGTGTATCTTCATAAAAGTATTCACCAACACGCAAGTTTAGGTGCTTGTAGGTTTTAACCAAGAAAAGGTACACCCCATGACCTAGTCCCCCACTTTTTTCGTGAGACTTTTATTGTGAGACTAAATGTTTCATAGCATTACCCTTTGAAATAATTATGTGAAGTGCTTTCCAATTGTTCAGTGCCTGTCCTCACAAAGAGATAAAATGCACTTTTAGACACAGTCACTTGATTGATGACGTCATCACACCAAATTTCCAGGAGTATCTATTTCATGGCAAATGTTTTTTCACGTAATGTAGCAACCTCCCAGACTTTAAGGCTGACAAAGTTATTTAACAGACAAATTTTTCAGCTGCAAAGGATGCTGGGAAGGTTCTTATTTTAAGTATAATAACTTTATTAACGTTAAAAGCCGACGTTTCGGTGTCATTGTGAGACCATTCTCAAGGCAAAGTGAACGAATAATGCAATATCGATGATTTGATTTCTATAGTCTCTACAAATTAACATAATAACAAAGGATCACAAATTCTTCAAGTGAATACCTTTGCGTGAATCGAATCTGTTTCCACGTTTAGGGATGGTTTAAGATTTCTTATAAAAAGCATCTCCTTAATTAGGCAATCAAATTTGTTAGTACATTTGGCAAGCATGTGAAATTGTTCTGAAAGACAAGGTGGTACTTTCAAATTATGTTCGCTGAAGTAATGTTTACAAATTGACAACGATTTTTTGTGTCCATCAACGCGTTCGTGGAGGTGGCCGCGAGTGTAACCAACATATCCTGCATCACACAGGTTACATTGAAATTTATAAACTACACTGTTGGTTAACAGTGACTGGCTTGACTTCTCAAACTTTGAGGTCTAGGTTGAGTTTTCTGCTAACGAACACGGACTGAATGGTGGTCTTGATTTTTGAGCTAAGGTCTGTGAGACATTTTCTCACTACATTAGCAGAGACCTGATCTTTAAATGGTATGATGATTCGGATGGGGGATATAGTCGTGTCGGTTGATGGAATGTGCTGCTGGTCTGCTACCTTGGAATCTACGAATCGCTTGACAGCCAGATTGAATAAGTGCTTCGGGTACTTAAGCTTTAAGAAAACCATCTCAAGTCGATTGCATTCTTGTGAGAAGTATGACCAGTCGGACGATATGCGGTAAGCACGATCTAACATGGTGGTAATTAGACTGCGCTTGTACTGAATGTCAACATGGCTCTGGTAGTGGAGTAAAAGGCCAGTGTTGGTTGGTTTTACATGGACCTTGGTCTTGATACTGGGGGCTAAGTTTAATAGTTGAACACCGATGAAAGGAAGCGAGGCATTCCGTTCCACCTCCATAGTAAACTTTGCTGATGGGTGGCAATGGTTTAAGGTGTAAAGAAAAATTTCGGCTGATGCTATGTCAGGCATGAAGGTAAAGGTGTCATCAAGATATCGTCGATAATAGGAGGGCAATTTGCAATCTTGATTGAGTTTGTCTTCAATGGAGCACATAAAAACATTGGCGAGCAGAGGACCAAGAGGGGATCCCATTGCGACCCCATCTGTTTGCTCATAGAGATTTCCATTGTACTGAAATAGTTGATTCTTAGAGGCTGCGTTGAGTAGTTCAATTAGCTGGTCTCTTGATAGGTTCAGTTCATGGGTCTTGTTGAACCAGTCATCACTGAAAGCTTTGTCAGCTAAAATCTGGATAGTTGCATCCAATGGTACATTGGTAAATAAAGAGGTGACATTGTACAATACTAGGATATCACCTCTGTTGATCTCAAGGCTTTGTACTTCGTTGACAAACTTAAAGGTGTCTGTAACCGTGTACTGATTGCATGAGAGTGGTTTCAATTTTTCATCCAGCCATTTAGCCAACGCATAGTTATACGTATGCGTAGCAGAGAGAATTGGGCGCATAGCAAGTTGTGCCTTATGCGTCTTCGGTAGGCCATATAAGTGTGCAAGTCTAGAACCTTTGGGACGGATGGAGTCGGCAATGGGCTTGGGTAGTACTTTAGATATGACAGCACAAATTTGCTTTTCCCGTTGTAAAAGCGGATGATAATATTTCACTGGTCTTCAACTATTCAGAATCAACTATTTCAATACAATGGAAATCTCTATGAGCAAACAGATGGGGTCGTAATGGGATCCCCTCTTGGTCCTCTGCCCACCAATGTTTTTGTGTTCCATTGAAGACAAACTCAATCAAGATTGCAAATTGCCCTCCTATTATCAATGATATCTTGATGACACCTTACCATCATGCCTGACATAGCATCAGCCGAAATTTTTCTTTACACCTTAAACCATTGCCACCCATCAGCAAAATTTACTATGGAGGTGGAACGGAATGCCTCGCTTCCTTTCATCGGTGTTCAACTATTAAACTTAGCCCCCAGTATCAAGACCAAGGTCCACGTAAAACCAACCAACACGGGCCTTTTACTCCACTACCAGAGCCACGTCGACATTCGGTACAAGCGCAGTCTAATTACCACCATGTTAGATCATGCTTACCGCATATCATCCGACTGGTCGTACTTCTCACAAGAATGCGATCGACTTGAGATGGTTTTCTTAAAGCTTAAGTACCCGAAGCACTTATTCAATCTGGCTGTCAAGCGATTCGTAGATTCCAAGGTAGCAGACCAGCAGCACATTCCATCAACCGACACGACTACACCCCCCATCCGAATCATCATACCATTTAAAGATCAGGTCTCCGCTAATGTAGTGAAAAAACGTCTCACAGACCTTAGCTCAAAAATCAAGACCACCATTCAGCCCGTGTTCGTCAGCAGAAAACTCAACCAAGACCTCAAAGTTCGAGAAGTCAAGCCAGCCACTGTTAACCAACAATGTGTAGTTTATAAATTTCAATGTAAACTGCGTGCTGCAGGATATGTTGGTTACACTCGCGGCCACCTCCACGAACACGTTTATGGATACAAACAAAAATCATCATCAGTTTGTAAACATAACTTCAGCGAACATAATTCGAACGTACCACCTTGTCTTTCAGAACAATTTCACATGCTTGCCAAATGTACTAACAAATTTGATTGCCTAATTAAGGAGATGCTTTTTATAAGAAATCTTAAACCATCCCTAAACGTGCAAACAGATTCGATTCGCGCAAAGGTATTCACTTGAAGAATTTGTGATCCTTTGTTATTATGTTAATTTGTAGAGACTATAGAAATCAAATCATTGATATCGCATTATTTGTTCACTTTGCCTTGAGAATGGTGTCACGATGATGCCAAAACGTCGGCTTTTAACATTAATATTCGCTTGTTTATGCTTTAAGAAATCATTATTGATCAATAACTTTATTGTTTTTAATAATTTTTGTTGTTGTTTTATCGTCAACAAAATTCTTGATTGTGATTAGTTTTCTGTGCACCTATTTGTCATGTGGCTGTCCAGTTACAGGTATCAAATAACAACTGATATAGGCCATTTGCATATCAAAAGTATGCAATAATAGTTTTTAAAACTTAGGAAAGCACTACTGAATATTTTCACTCAAACAAAATAATGTCTTAAAAGAGTTTTTATCTCAGACTTTGTTATCGATACGATTGCTCTTTGTGTTAGTTTAGGGCCACATCACAACTTCATCAGTGACACTCCCTTGCTTACTTATCTTGCTTAAAGCAAAACATCGATTCAAAAATTGGCATTGCAACATTTTTAGTGCAGAGTGCACTATTGGGATGGTTTGGGGGTTGATGTCCACTAAAGCACTATGGCAATATGTCACTATGGCAATAAGGTGCAAACTTTAATGTTTGTTTAATTAATTAATTTCAATTAATTAATTAGGCTTGCAGGAAGGGGGGTAGGATGGGGTAGGTTCTTGTGAGCACTACGTAAAATAAGTGATATATGTACCTACACCACTTCTTTGGTCGCTCAAAAAGCTATATATTTGTTTCAGAAAACCTCTAGCTCTCCGTGTGGTACTTTTCTCTTTAGAACAAAACCAATATTTGCTCTAAATGCATGCACAGATTAATAAGCGTTAATGTCAACTACATATCCGGTTGAAGATACATTTCATACAAGATCACACACTAACATTCAGCACTTTTCCTTGTAGTAGAACCCAAACAAGTCATACACATGCGTTCTAGCATCGTTAGCGCAATACAAGAATGATACTGTGACTGCGTGTCTTTTCGAATTAGGCCTAACTTGGTTCAAGAAATGTCATCCAATGTTTCCAAACTACACTACACTGTTTAAATAATGCAACATTTAATCGTGAAACAACACTTCTACAAATCATTTGGAAAACATTGTGGTCTACCGTACATCTTGAACCACTCAACTCTGAGCCAATCAGAACTCATTCAAGTGTTCTTCATTAGTTACCACATGTGCGATCAAGCACTGCTTTTGCTCTTTGAGAGCAAAACAAACTCGCTTCTGACTGCACTTTTTAATGCTATAGTTTTAAAAAGAATATTGCTATGGATCTTGACCATGACTAATAACTATTCATGACAAAATTGGGACTAGAGAAAATGTGCGGATAATCGAGAAATCCAGATAATCGTTAAACACTACAGTAAAATTCAAGAGCTGTCTTGACAAACGGTAATTAATTGCAAGTTATTCTTGGACTGTGAATGAAAATACACACGTCAAACATACACACTGCTAAAATTATGTCTCATCAAAATCCCTAGCTGACTAGCAAGGTCAATACTAACTACTTAATAACCAAGAGTAAGGTCGTTACAGGAAAATCTCAAACTGAGGCCTTGCCATATTGAGGGAGCGATAGCGAGGTCAATACATCAGGCCGAGGTTTGAGATTTTCCGGTAACGACCGAACGATCGAGTTATTAAGTTGTTTATTATATGGCTCATGAATTAAAGAAAAGAAAAAAATTATTCAAGCAGAAGTCGTCAATTTACATCCGGCGATGAGTGCGTTTACCGATTCATTTACCGATTCTTTCATCGTCTCAAACCCAGGGCAAAACTACACAGTCAGTGAACTTCACCACTGTTTTACGTATTCCATTAAAAGTACACATTTCTTTACGGGAAAAATTATTGTCCCAGCCTGAAAAGGGTATTTTAGTATCGTGGTGCCACAACTTGATGGGGGAGTTTTTGCGACTTTTGTGGTGAAACGTCAATGCATATAGAAAAGACAGAAAGTGCTTCAAAATAGTCCAAACAAATGGTCTCTCAGTGAAAGAAAATACTAATGCTTCAGAATGTATTGCTCAGAATAACTCGATTCTCACATTCGCTTTTGACAACATATCTTCGCCTTCTTCATTCTGGGATTTATGGATGAACTTTTCAAGCCTTGTGAATGTCTAAAACTTCCTGCAGTTATCAGAAACACTGCTACTGGCAGAAACTGCCTGATTGTTTACACGTGATGATACTGGAAGCTAATTTAGACTTGCTTGTGTTAAAGCGATTTATTTAATGAGCACTGTGACGGAGTTCAATATTTCGGTAATTGTTGTGACTAAGATGATAGCTTATAAGTTTCTTCGTGGTGTTCTGCTCAGGATGCATGACAGATCTACCGGTGGTGTTTTAGACTTAGCGATTTCAGCAAACTTTGATTGTTTTTCACTAGTGCCCGCCAAGGTTGCCGGCTGGTAAGTCAAAAACGACTTCTATATAAATTTTGTTAAGGAAAATTCTCCAAACTTTTAGCTAATCAAAATTAAATTTACTTTCTCTTACTGTTTTTGATCAGCTTTCATCGTTTCAATGCGCTTGAATTTTCGGTGCTGGGCTCTTCCTAATTTGCATAATCCGTAATCGGCCCATGGGCATTACGGCTACATAATGACCGCTCAGATCTCGCTCTTAGCCAATCAGAGAGTGCGTTATATCGGCCACAAACCAAAGCCATATAATCAAAACCAGGAGTGAATGGCGGGTTATATACGAACTGTGTTATGAGTACTGCATCAGAGCTTTACATTACACTCTGCACTATCTGCAATTGTCTCACTAGTTGCTTGTTTTGCACTTATTTTTCCATTTCACAGTTGTCAGCTTCTCCAAGATCACATTCATTTCCACCAATGAACTCAAATCACAGACGACTTGTCCATGAGATTGCTGTGTTTTACAACTGTTCCAGTAGAAGTTACGATCAAGAACCAAAGCGAAGTACAGTTGTCACTGCTACCAAGTTAGTTTCCTACATTTGCGCTTTTGTTGCTCTATTTTATTTTGTAGTTCTCATGTTTTTATTCAATGCATTTTCAATGTTAGATGTACATGTACCCCTTGTCTTGAGCTGCAAGCATTCGCAACATACTTAAACAATAAAATACCCACTTAAGTTGTCAATTTAATGCCTAGCAATGTTTTTTTCAAAGTAGTCTTCACTAGGATGCTCTTCTCAGATGTACCATTAGCAACACAGGGACCAAGGGTCATGATAGAGCTTCAGAAGAAAAATATATGGATCTGGGACTTTATTCCAGCAACCAGTTAGAGCACACATCAGTAAATACAGGACAAAATCTTAATTTTGCAGATCAGTTTCTTTCATATTTTCCCTAGAAAAAGTTTGATGTAGTTTTCAATGCTATCTGTTAAAGGTTAGAATAATTATTGAAAAAGGTACTTCAAATAAGCAAACTGCTAGTTCCTGATCAAAGATGTAGCCCTCAGATGTCATTATTTTTGGCAGTTGGACACAATATAATGAGTTATTATATAGACATGAGTGTTTTACTGGAAAATACATTACTCATAAAATTCATATGAAACCACATCCGGGACTCAGGTGAAATATTTTCCATATCCTCACTAGTGAAGATATCAATGATTTCACTGATATCAAGTTTGCTTCGTCAGCTCGAAGATATGAATTTTATGTTTGAATGGCAAGAACAATATCTCACTCGCGAAATATTGTTCTTGCCACTCAAACATAAAATTCATCTCTTCTCGCCACTGTGTAATATCCTCTATATACTAAAAGACAATAACAGAAATCTGTGAAGTTCATGTAGGGATGTGAAGGGGTGTAGAACTACCTCACAGGGTAGGTGAGGCAAGTAGCCTTTTGAAAATACTAAGAAATGGCCTCTTTCCAACTCCTCAGAGATTTTTTAACCGAGCGGCCAAGGGCCGAGCGGGGTTCATGATCTACCTGTGGTTTATTTTTTAACCGCTCGGCCATGAGCCGAGCGGGGTTCATGGTTTACCCTTGGTTTATTTTTTAACCATGCGGCCATAGGCCGAGCGCAATTCACATTCTACCTGTGGTTTATTTATTAACCACACGGCTATGGGCCGAGCACGTTTCATGTTCTACCCATGGTTTATTTTATTTTATTAACCGCACAGCCATGGGCCGAGCGCAGTTCATGGTTTACCTGTGGCTTATTATTTTTTTGACCGCGCGGCCATGGGCTGAGCGCGGTTGATGTTCTACCCGTGGTTTATTTTTTTTTTTAACCGCGCAGCCATGGGCCGAGTGCGGTTCATGGTTTACCTGTGGTTTTTTAACCACGCGGCCATGGGCCAAGCACGGTTCATAATCTACCCTTGGTTTATTTTTTTTTTTTTGTCGGTGACCAGACCCAGACTTCCTCTCAGCCAAATTTTGAGTCACACAACGTGTGATGTTTATTCGCTAAAAGCTGTTAAAACATTAATACACGGACAATTTTATGGATATTGATTTCTTTGTTGTGGGTAAAATATATCAAAAACGAGAATGGGAGGTTTCGAGCCAACTAACATTCAAATATAACTACATCTGCCTGTTCATTACAATTTAAATTTGTCCTAAATTAGGCACTTACGTGGCTTTTTAAATGACCTTGTCATTCTCTGTAATTAACATGTCATTGCGTCAAAGTTGGGATTCTTATTTTTATTTAACATATTTTAGTTTTCTACTTTTATTTTTTATTTATTATCTTATAAACGATTTGATTGTTTTTTTTCTTTAAAACTTTTTTGTGATCCAATCCGTGATCCAATCCGTGATCCGATCCGCAATCCGGTCCGTGATCCGGTCCGGTCCGATCCAGATTTTGTCGACGCCGGTGTTCGTATCTTCATGCCCATACATATCCCAAAGAAAGTTCCAAATTAAGACCATTACGTCATGGGAGAACGGCTACGACTGATGGTGCAATAATAGAGTTTGTGTTGATCAAGTGATGTGATGTCTACAGTAAGAAAAGAATCATCAAGGACTGCTTTGGAATGTGCATTGCATTGCAACTGTAGCGCTACCAAAACAGTTAAATTTTAAAAGCGCGGTTATAAGATCTAACAGATCTTGTTTTTGTAGATTTGTCGGCGACCAGACCCAAGCTTCCACTCGGCCAAATTTTGAGTCACGCAACCTGTGATGTTTACTCGCCAAAAGCTGTTGAAACAATAAATCTCATCTCCAATACTGACTTTCGTGGGAAAAAATTAAAAAACCCAGCGCTCGTCAAAAATTATATTTTTTCACCAGAAATTTACCTCGGAACATATACATGTTTATATTTGTTTGAATCGTCGATGAAATGACCTTTTCCAGATATTTTTTCCTTCGGGGTCAACAAAAACGGCTATCTTTAAACCGGGGAACGGGCAATCGGGCAATCGGGCAATGGGAATGGGGAACGGGGAACGGGGAATCTTTAAAATGGGGAATCTTTAAAAGCGGGAATCTTTAAAATGGGGAATCTTTAAAACAGGGAATCTTTAAAATGGGGAATCTTTAAAAGCGGGAATCTTTAAAATGGGGAATCTTTAAAAGCGGGAATCTTTAAAATGGGGAATGTTTAAAAGCAGGAATCTTTAAAATGGGGGAATCTTTAAAATGGGGAATCTTTAAAATGGGGAATCTTTAAAATGGGGAATCTTTGAAATGGGGAATCTTTGAAATGGGGAATCTTTAAAAGCGGGAATCTTTGAAATGGGGAATCTTTAAAAGCGGGAATCTTTAAAATGGGGAATCTTTAAAAGCGGGAATCTTTAAAACGGGGAATCTTTAAAAGCAGGAATCTTTAAAATGCGGAATCTTTAAAAGCGGGAATCTTTAAAATGGGGAATCTTTAAAAGCGGGAATCTTTAAAACGGGGAATCTTTAGTAGCGTTAATCTTTACTTAAAAGTGAACGATAATCTCTCAGTTTCCCACCGGAAGCTATTTATTCTGTCACATGTATCAACTCAACAGGTACAGAGACAGTTGTGGAATTTATTCATTGTAATTATATTGCACGCTATTAAAGCACATCAGTTTAGCGGGATAGTGGAGCGGTTCAAATCTTGATTCTCACTCTTTGAGATCCACTAGACCAACCAAAGAATCAAACAGCCTGGATTTATCTTAACTCCGGACTGTGACGTTTTCAATTTGAGTTTCACAGCAATGGATATTTGTTGTAGCCTTACCATGTGCTAATGGAAGGACTTACGACTTAACAACAAATATATGGCAGGGAAAACACGTTTTTGGTTATTTAATCGATAACTCAACAGTCCCCTAAATCTGGTTCACATGACGTCGCTAAAATTCAAACTACAAAACTATTAATCATCCTGAGATTTTACTTTCATGATGTATAAGAGCAGCTGGAAACTAATATTCATACAAATTTTCGCTCCAAGTGGGTTCTTGGTTTTGTAACAGACTAAGCTTGAATTTCTAAGCTTTTGTGTGACGTGGCATTTACATGACGGGCAAGAAAGCTGTCATGTGATTAAAAGAGTGACTTATTTTGGGGAATTTGGCTATCTGAACAGTTCATGTATTACAAAAAGTATTATTTTTAAAATGTTTTTGAGTTCCTGAAGAGGTAAATGTAGCAAAACTCAGTGACAGATGTTTCTGTTGGTTTCCAGTCGGCATCCGGATGGTCGCCAGCATGGCGTCTCCATCAAAATCTCTATAAATTTGGGTAAAAAATTTCTCCGCATGTCTTGCATAAGAAACATTGCTGTGACCTGAATCTTGGCGAAAGTCTTTGCATATTTAACTTCTTTCTCTTCAAGATTCTGGACTTAATCTATTGACCGGTTTTATTTTGAACGGCGTGACACTGAAAACTAGCAATAAAGTAATTCGATGCTTGATGCCCGAACGATGTGGCGGCGAATTTCGCGTATAATCTGTCATTGTGTGCTTAATGATACCTCTTTCTACGCCATGCAGTCATGCGAAGACAATTTCAAAGTACCCATTGCATTCACTTTAAAGAAGAAAGAATCGGTCACTTTGGAGGTCTTCCACAGTTTGAGTGGAATGATCTTGGCGAAATAGATGTAATAGGGGAAGGGTCGTTTGGAGCCGTTTTTATCACAAAAACCAGGAACAAGGACGGAAAGTCAAAACAGTGGTTGACAAGAAATCACCCGCTTTTAAAGATTCCCGCTTAAAAAAGATTCCCGCTTTTAAAGATTCCCTGTTTTAAAGATTCCCCATTTTAAAGATTCCCGCTTTTAAAGATTCCCCGTTTTAAAGATTCCCGCTTTTAAAGATTCCCCATTTTAAAGATTCCCGCTTTTAAAGATTCCCCATTTTAAAGATTCCCGCTTTTAAAGATTCCCCATTTTAAAGATTCCCGCATTTAAAGATTCCCCCTTTTAAAGATTCCCCTTTTAAAGATTCCACATTTTAAAGATTTCCCGTTTTAAAGATTCCCGCTTTTAAAGATTCCCCATTTTAAAGATTCCCCATTATTTATAGATTCCCCGTTCCCCATTCCCATTGCCCCATTCCCATTGCCCGATTCCCCGATTCCCCGTTCCTCATTCTAAAGATAGCCAACAAAAACCTCCGATTACAAAATCACGCTGAACCCACTTGTTGCAAAAAAATCTCTTCAAAACCCTGACTTCAAAGCGATATAACACTTCAGCGTTAATAGCTACCACATCGGCAGACGGTGAATCTATTCCTTAACAATCCAGCTTTATCGTGTTAAAATTTCAGCGAAATCGAACAAAACCAGAATTAATTAGAATTTTTTTGTGACCTCACTCCCCAGACTTGACCTAACAAAGGAAGCAACGGTCGCCCATAGCAACCGAAAAACACAAACATAACGAAGCCGACGTTTCGGCCAAAAAACTCCAGAATTATCGCCTGAGAGCTTAAACTTGAATGGGAACATCTTTTTCAAACTTTTTTCAACTGATTTAGACGAAAGACTGGCTTCGGCGGGCCACAAAAAAGACCAAGAGAAAAAACAGAACAGGAGAGCATAACAAGCCGATAATATTTCACCGCGTGGCTTTTGGCACGAAAACGAAAATACAGCTTACTTCTGGATAAATTCAGCCTTAGAAGCCAGCAACTGGTCCCAAATCACTTTCTGTATCCTTACAAATGTCCTGACTTCCATTTGCGAAAGATTTTGCCCCAATTTTGAGCAAATGAACATATCGTCGACGGTGACCGCCATTACGGTGGCTTGCATACTAAATTAGCTAACTTGACAAAATTCTCCCGAGGGGGGATAAGACGAAAAGAGCTGAAAAATAGCCTGTAATTGGCTAATGATGAGATCATCCCACTGTCCAAATTTGGTGAGAATCAAAAGTAACGCCAATTTTCTGTCACGTTTTCAATCTGTGGTCACTGGAGTGACCAAAATCGATACATCACTCGGGATAGAGTTTTATTATTAAATTATGACTTGTGTGACTACTTTGCTAGCCCTTTACTCGTGGAAAACACCAATTAAATTTAATCATGACTTTAAAGAAAGAAAGCTGTTGTTAATAGTGTTATTATCGTGTCATTCATATCGTTCATGCGCATACATATCCCGAAGAAAGTTCTACAAAGATTAAGACCATTACGTCATCGGAGATTTGTCAATGGCTACCACTGATGGTGCAATAATACAGTTTGTGTTGATCAAGTGATGTGATGTCTACAGTAAGAAAAGAATCATCAATGACTGCTTTGGAATGTGTACTGCGTTCCAACGGTAGTGCTAAGCAAACAGTTAAATTTTAAAAGCGCGGTTATAAGATCTAACAGATCTTCTTGTTTTTTTTTGTCGGTGACCAGACCCAAGCTCCCTCACGGTCAAATTTTGAGTCATGCAACATGTGATTTTTTTCCGCCAGAAGCTCTTAAAACATTAATAGATCGTTTTCACGTGACGTCATCACTTTCGAAAATCCAAAACTAAAGAACCACCAAAGTTTTTATCCTCATCAGGCATAAGAGGCGGTATATTTATATCTGTTTACAATTTTACAGCTCAATAGCGTGCTTCGTTTGGAATCCAGAGCATTTTGAATTTCAGGGTTATGGAGGTGCGTGACACAAGGCTACGATTGAGTTTGTCGAAAAATATATTCTTATCTCATGATTTTGAGCCTTTTTAGAAGTTAGAGCATTATGAAAAGTGCTTATGTAAATGTTTGTTTGATCAGTACTGATAATCAGTCGCCTAGATAACCAAAGTAAGTTCTAGATGTTTACACTATATTCCGGCCGCCATATTGGTGTACCACGGAGGTACACCAACATGGCGTTTTCATACTGCGCTCTGCAAATATCTGCGAAACATTTCGACAAATATCTGAAGTTTGGAGAAAAGCACAAGTCTAAAACTTGGAGAAGTGTCCTATTTAGTTATCTTCTATAACATCGTAAGTTCATAGCTTTTTCCACTGGATGGTTTTCGATTTATTTTTTTATTGCGTGACAGTGAAAACAATGTATACACGGACAATTTTACGGATATTGTTTTCTTTGTTGTGAGTAAAATATATTTTCTTTTGGTTTTATCGAAGCGTTGGATTTAACGGGAATAATAAACACGCTAAAAAGAGATATTACATCAGCCATGGAATGCGTTGACATTGCAGCTTTTACTTTCGCTATGTGGAAAATAAGATCGTGTTTACTTTGCAAGTTTAATTTCGCCAGAAGCGACGGTCATTAATTCATTTGCAATTTTGCAAGTATTTCTTGTGGTTTTAGGCAAATGAAGTAAATTCTTTGGCTGTTTCATTTAAGAGAGACAGGTAGGAGGACAAAATCATTGGGTGGATAGGGATGTCTTAATATGAAATGGGAACTAAATACGATAATTATAAATACAAACTCACCGCAAATTCACATTATTTTTTATTGTGACCTGTGACCTGTACTTCAGCCCCGCCGCAAGTTTCTCAACCGTCTCCTTTTACAAACATACTAACCATGAGCCTTTGCATACTACACTAGCACCCAGTTCTCTGTTTCATGGCGGCAAAATATTAATTTATGTCAATACCGGTTATCACAAATTGCATTTTTCCTCATGCCATGTTGCATACAATGTAGGATGTATACCATTTTAAATGGACAGCTAGATGCTCTTGTACTTTTGGTGTTGTTAGATTTACATTCTTCAAATCTTCTATTTCTTCATATTTTGTCAAGTCATTTGTGTGTAAATATTTCTCATCCTCAAAAATTCGCACTTTCAAATTCTGAAATTGGTATGACTATCCAGCACAAATATGGTCAAGAATGTTTTCCCAAAGCACAAGCCTCATGGAATTACAGTTGTCTCCTATAACACAATCACAGGTGTATTTCACGTTCTCATTTTATACTATGGGCTGCTTATTTTCTTCCTTTGATAGTACCCTGACCTTTAAATCCACAGTCTCATAAATATCTTTGGCAAGGGCTTCATTAATGGTGCATAGTTTAGTAGCAAATTGTTCATTCTGCTCAAATTCCAGTGAAGAAGGTGTAATGTTTGTTTGTTTGAGATACAGTGAAACCTCTATTAAGCGGACACCCTTCCCATGTGTCCACTTAATAGAGGGTGTCCACTTAATAAAGGTTTGTGACAATTGCACATTGTTTGTTAACAGTTGACATTCAACGGTTCCTCTGTACTGTTATAAAATTCCAGGTTGTTAACGAAGCTATCCAGAGTTCAAGTTCATCAGCTTTCATCGCCAACTTTAATTTGTTTGTAATAATGCCCTTTCAATAAAGCAACGATTATACGGGTACTGTACATTTAATCGACTATTTCAACTACGTAATCCAGTGCCACATTGTCAATTTAGTCCAGTGTCCGTTTAATAGAGGTTTTTAACAATAGAAATTAGCCAAATACAATTTATTTTAGTATCTGCATCTACTTAATAGAGGTGTCAGTATTTCAGTTCTAATGGCAAGCCATCAGGGTCCAACTCAGTCATTGGTTTTACGTAAGGCTTTCCACTCCTATCATACCATGCAGCCCAGTCTGCAAGTGTTAAGTGTTCCAGCTTTGCTGGACGTTTACAATTTCATTTGAGCAAATCACTTTTATAAATCTCTTCAGAATCACTGGCCATTTCTTTAATATCATTCGTGGCTTTCAAAAGCTCTACCCTCTCTTCAGGAGGTGTAGTATTAATGGATATTATTTCTCTTCAAGTTTTTCTCATGTAATTGTAGCACAATATAAGCAGCTTCCTGTGTACTAATTGCAAATTTACTGCCGGTAACCCATCTGGGTTATTGACAAAATTAGTCATAGCTATGTTTCTAAGAAAATGAATGTCAATCCTGCAAATGAGCAGAGTGGCCTGCTCAGCTCAAATGGAACTTCTACCCATTTCTACAAACTCCCTTATGTTGACCGTTTTTTTAAAGTTGCGCATATTAAATTAAGACAGCTGATTAAACGTCATTGCAAAACTTATCTAGATATTAAGTTAGTTTTTTTCTACATTTGAGTTCAGCTTGAAAGAATCCGTGCCGCAGAGTCTCCGTTCGCATGTCATTTATAAATTCACATGTGCTGACTGTAATGCCTGCGACATTGGTGAGACCACTCACCACATTTGTAAACATGTTCGTAAGTACCTTCTGTCGAACAAGGCTTCGCATGTTTACAAGCACTAACTAGGACTAGTGTTGCAGCCATCAGGGACTTGTCGTGACTCATGCTCTGCCGAATCTTTCACAATTCTGGATTCCACCGCCTCGAGTTTTTAAGTTAAGGTAAAAGAGGTGCTGTATATTAAGAGGGAAATTCCAGCTCTAAACCAACAGCCGAGGCACTTACATTTGTCTCTTCTTGTTAATTCTTTTTCATTTTTTGTTTACTTTATTTAATTTTTTTAATGTGTTGTGCAGTCCTTTATTCCCAGTGCATTCCAATATTCAAATTGTTAAGGTAAATTGTATGGCGTAATGCTGTAACATAATCCTGTATACAGTGAAAATTCAAATGTACAACCGTCAAACATTTACAACTGAAGATGACATACAGTAGGAATGTCGAAAAATGTTTTGTAAAGTGAAAAATGTTGACCTGACTGGGGCAGCCGAAGCATTCGTTCTGGATTTGACGTTACAGCTTTAACCCTCCTCAGATTCCCCATGCGCGGACACAAACCATCCAAAACTCGGTTTCAAGGGGGCACAGAAATTCAAGGATTTAACCGAATCGAAAAATTTTTGCGGCAAATTACTCCACAAAATAAGTTTTATTATTTTAGCGAAGAAAATTTGGCAGTTAGGTGCACTTTAAAGATTTTGAGCTGTACTTTTGGTTTGCTGTAATTCTCTCAAACCACTGGCAAGTGTTAGCCATTGGGCATTGACCTTTGCTCATGTTTTCATTTTTACCCAGGCAGTGAGGCCTGGGTTTAAATTTCGGCTCCATTTAGTGGATAAAATCAAGAAATTGTGATGTTATAGGAGGTTACTAAAGATGATACTTCTCCAGTTTTTAAGTCTGTGTTTTTTGCCAAGCTCAGATATTCGTCGAAACATTTTGCACAAATTTACAGAGCCCAGTACGGAGCCGCCATGTTGGTGTACCTCCGTGGTACGCCAACATTGCAGCCGGTAAATAGTGTAAACATCTGGAACTTACTTTGGCTATCTAGGCGACTGATTATCTGTACTGAATAAACAAGCATTTACATAAGCACTTTTCTTAATGCTTTAACTTCTGAATGGGCTAAAAATCACGAGATAAGTATATGGTTTTTGACAAACGTGTTTGTAGGTCTATGTCACGCACCGCCATAACTCTGAAATGCAAAATGTCTCGCTTGCTTGAGAAACGTAAATAACGACCACAAAGGCTAAGGAAAATAGACTGAAACGTTTATAGGCTGATATAAAGGCCTTGACTCATTTCTTGCCTTAAAGACCTGCAAACGAGTAATGAGCTAATACTTGATTCCAAGAAATGCAATCAAAAACAGAATAGCTTGAGCACATCGATTCGATTGAATTTCGTACGACTTCAAATGCAGAACACTTAGCTCGATTGCAATATAGCTAGTGCCTCTCAGTATAGCGACTGCCTGGGTACACGCAGCAAAGCGTCTAGTTTAGTTTCATTTTTTATTCATGCCTTTGTTACTATTACTAGGTTTCTAAGTAAGTAGTGACAAATGGAATTAAATTGTTGTGACTAAAGTGGCTGATACTTTGATAATATTGAACTGTACAGCAAGCGAAACAGATAGAAAAATTTCATGGACAACCTGTTACACAAGAACTATGCTGAAAAGGTGACTAGTGCAAACTTGTCCCTGAAAGACACCTGTCGCACCATTCAGTATTTCACTCACAAACAAGACAAGCTCCAAATTTTATTTGAATGCGCAGCAAAGTATCATGTAACCTCTCTTAACAACGAGCTGTTAAGGAAATGTTCTATCAAGTTTGAGTATGGCTAAGTGACTAACTATTTTCAATTCATTTGGTGGCCAGATGGCGATTTAAAAGCAGCCAGAAGAATACCAAATTTTGCTCCATTTGTTTGAAGGTTTTCCATCTCCAAGCTGAGCCAACTATGCCTTAAAGAAGGTTTTTGCCACAACAAAGAAAATTTTGATGCAGCTGCAGCCGAAACCGTTAAGTGCAATTTCTATGTAGAGGACTATCTACATAATTTCAGTTGTAACAGATTCACGTGCTGTTGCTAATGGCAGGACATTTCCATGAACTACCATTGAAAGGAGAATTTCACCTTACCAATTCAAGAGAAGTAATGAGTAAGATGATTTCCGCAGAACACTCAAGCAATAGTGGCAAAAATAAAGTTCCCAAAAAGCCTCATAGCATGGTAATATTTTGAATAAAGGTAAGAAGAACTTATCGAGATATAAGTTCTCAAGCTGACCCCGCCAGAGGAAACTTATCTTGAATTTATCCATATTTCAATTAAAACGGACGTTTCGCGTTAGTTGAAAACACAATAACACACGCATTAAGCATTCTTACAATGATAATCGTGGGGTCACCTAGAGAAATGAAATACATTTAGATGTTTTAAATAGTATTCAAAAAGTTACCATGCTATGAGTAGATTTTTAGTAAATAATTTTTGCACTTATTGCTCGAACTTTGAGCGGAATGCGTCTTAATAATAATAATACATGAATTTATATAGCTCATTTCCACAGCTCAATGGAGCTTTACAATGTTTGCCAGAAATTTACAATGTTTGTAATCAACTCTATTTGTGAATCAGAAAGGGCACTCTCAGTCAAGGATCTTGGCTTCAACAAGGCATGCAGTGGAATGTTCAAACAGACACCTTTAGTTGCAAAATCGCTAGCAAAGAAAGAACCAGCTACAAGAAGAGAAATTCTGTCCATTGTCTCTTCAATCAATGTTCCATTGGGTTTGGTATCCCCGTGTATCCTACCTGCCAGAGCTATCCTGCAAGACTTGTGTTTTAAGGGCCTTGGATGGGATGACCAGATCCCCAAACTTAGTAAACAGAAATGGAAAGCCTTGCTCAGAGAACTCCCTGAACTGGAACAATTCAAAATTCCACAATGTTTCAAGCCACCATACAGGAGTGCTCAACGGGAAAAATTTTAAAATTGACTTGTTGTTGCTCGAAAGTATTAATTGACATCCAATAAGAGATAAATAGTTAATAATTAACAACTGTGGGAAAATAATATCCGCTCCGCACTACCAGCTAGTAGAAGATAGCTAAATGAAGTTGCCAGCCAGGAACCGTTTGGGGGATGCTTTTTCCCAGCCAGCACAACTTAAGAAACGCTGGTTTTCCCAGCAATTTTTACATTACTTTTTGCGCCAGCCAGGAAGAGTATAAATAACTTTTTTAATTCAATTTTAATTTAATTAATTGAGTTAGTTAAATTAAAATTCCGTTGAATCTAATTAATTAATCAATTAATTAATTTGACTCAGTAATAATAAATCAATTAATTAATTATAATTACTTAATCAATTATGACTAAATTAACTGGTGAACATGAAAAAACAAAAATTTTACTTACCTGAAAAAGGAAACACTACAATTATCATTGAATGGCAGTAAGATTAGGACAGTTCTCCATCCATGCAATAATTCATCTAGCGGTAATTTATAGCCCTCCGCAAAACAATTGTCGCTGAATGTATCATAATTGAACTGTGTCCAAGGCCACAAAGACTACAAGAACTCATTGCTCCATTCAGCTGTTAATGAAAAATGCAAAGTAGATTGCATTTTTTCTTCCAAATGTATACAGGCTTCAATGGAGATGTAGCATGCATAAAAAAAGAGTAAAATCCAATAGAATTAGATGTTTGTTGTAAAAAAAATCTATAGAAACCATTTATTTTGCCATAAAATGAGCAATACCTAGAAATTGAAAACTTACGATAAATTAATTGCTTAACTGCCACTGCTGTTTAGGGTTGTCAGCGTTTTTAGGAAACCAATACCGCAACGGACCCAGGTTCAGACTGCCTTAGTTACCTTGTGAAACTGGCAGATAATTTCAAATGTACTATAGTGGATTTTATGCTCGGATCTGTTCAATACCTAGAGTTAGCTCTACTAATTTACAAATTGTAATTGAATTTTTCCTCTCAGTCCATAATGGGAGGAACAAGGGCTGGAAATGAACCTCGAGCTCACACATTCCAGTTTTTAAACTGCTCTGGTGTACCTGCCCCCTTCAAACTTAACGACATAACTTTTTGACAGCTCCGAGTATATCTTTAAGTATTGGTGGCACTTATGAGAAATCGTACCTGTTCCTCAGAATCTATAATCCAGACTGTATTAATAACCCCTTGCTAGCTACAAATAGAAAAACTCAACATTGAGAAAAACCAACAGACATTTTGAACTAGTTTTCATTCTCAGGCCAGAACAATATTAATAGTTCATTCGTTTGCAAATTTTGAAAGAATTGTGAGAAAACAAAACTGCTCTGGTGCACCTGCCCCTTCAACCATAGTCCCAACTACAAGTGAATATATGAAAGACCATATATCTTCTTATAATCCCAACTGCAGCTCCGAGTCAAGTGTTGGTGGCACTTGTGGGAAATCGTACCCAGAATCTATAATCCAAAACATCCTAATCCTCGTTAGCAGATGCACTAAAGAAAGTGCATTCTTGCCCAAACAGCGTCCCTCTAGGAAGCTACAACATCATCTAACGATCTATTTTTCTAACTGACCATATGCAAAAATGGCTACCAATGCCTTCTGTTATCTGGTCACGTTTCTTATAACGTGATCACACTAAAAAAGCAAATGGAACAAAATACTAAAACCGCTTTGACGTTTTTTGGTTTAAAGGTTACAAAGTAGAGACTTATTTAACGGATTATAAGGGATCTCCAATTAGAGAAGAAGATAGCCTTAAAACTCGACACAGTGATTTATTTTGTCCTAATCTTCAAGGTGAATAGTTTTAATTCCTTTAGGGAAGTGCTTCTTCTGGGCGACATACATTTAGGCTGTTATTTTTGCATTGGATCTTTTCTACTGGAGGCTTTCGAGTTTCTGACAGAAAACTGAATCTTGCTACTGATTAACTATATCTGATTTAAACGCTACTAATTATTTAATATGCTTTACTAAACAAAACGTTTGCCAGGAAGGCACTATCTTGACCTCGAAGCCTGTAAACTGCATAATTGCAGTTTCCATTTGCATAACACTTCTTCTAACTGCTTATGTCAGATGCTCAACAACCATCACCACGTCCGACGCTAGCATTTCTACCAGAAATTAGTAATATGCAGCTGACCATATGTCTACTTATTTTCGTGAAACTGAGCTGTTAAAAAGAGCTTTCCTTAGAATCTTTTTGCAGTCCTTAACGTTATTATATGAGGTGAATTACCTACTTGAATTACCTGAATTGTTGACGCAAAATGGTCTCACAGTCAACTCTCTTTCAACCTGTGTAAAAAGGAAAGGAACAACATTTAGCACGTGCACGTTGATCTTTATCTTGAAAAATGGTATTGACTTTTTTGACCTTCAAAAGGAAAAATTGACAGTTTTGTACCTTTATCTTTGAAATTGCCTAATAAAACTAAAAAAAACACTCTTTCCTTAATAAAAAAACTTGTGTCTAACTGTTAAAAAAACACCTCTATATGGATGTGAGTCCCTTTTTTTCCCTTTTCAAATTGCAGGAAAGCCTATATCATACCTGAAATGCAATTTGTTCAGCAAAACACCAACAAAGTACTCCACGTTCCACTCTAGAACCTGCGGAGAAACTTACATCATGTGAACACAATAAAATACAATCGCGAAGAACAGTCGTAAATAATAACACTTCACGTAAATGGGTATAATTGTTTAAAATAACCTATATGTAACTGCACTTGTTCTAAGTAAAATCTTTGTAAACCCTTCAATGATTAGGAAACTTTCATAAATTAAAAAACACTCATACAGTTGAATAACAAACTACGATGTTCAAGGAACCTTCAGGAGAACCAAACAGAGTTTTGAAGTATTTCTCTTAGTATAGGTAGTGAATTTCTTTTTTTTTTCTGCAGTTTTCGAAAACCTTGTTACAGCATTCATCTAGTTAAATAAACTGTAGGAGTTTTGGAATCCCTTGCGAGATCACAAACACTTCTCTAATATAAGTTAAGATGTTGAAAAGAAGTTTTGGAATCCCTTGCGAGATCACAAACACTTTTCTAAAGTAAGTTAAGATGTTACGAAGTTTTGGAATCCCTTGCGAGATCACAAACACTTCTCTAAAATAAGTTAAGATGTTTAGAAGAAGTTTTGGAATCCCTTGCGAGATCACAAACACTTTTCTAAAGTAAGTTAAGATGTTAGGAAGTTTTGGAATCCCTTGCGAGATCACAAACACTTCTCTAAAATAAGTTAAGATGTTACAGAGTTTTGGAATCCCTTGCGAGATCACAAACACTTCTCTAAAGTAAGTTAAGATGTTTAGAAGAAGTTTTGGAATTCCTTGCGAGATTACAAACACTTTTCTGAAGTAAGTTAAGATGTTACGAAGTTTTGGAATCCCTTGCGAGATCACAAACACTTCTCTAAAATAAGTTAAGATGTTACAGAGTTTTGGAATCCCTTGCGAGATCACAAACACTTCTCTAAAGTAAGTTAAGATGTTTAGAAGAAGTTTTGGAATTCCTTGCGAGATTACAAACACTTTTCTGAAGTAAGTTAAGATGTTACGAAGTTTTGGAATCCCTTGCGAGATCACAAACACTTCTCTAAAATAAGTTATGTTCAGAAGAAGTTTTGGAATCCCTTGCGAGATCACAAACACTTTTCTAAAATAAGTTAAAATGTTACGAAGTTTTGGAATCCCTTGTGAGATCACAAACACTTCTCTAGAGTAAGTTAAGATGTTTAGAAGAAGTTTTGGAATCCCTTGCGAGATCACAAACACTTTTCTAAAGTAAGTAAAGATGTTACTAAGTCTTGGAATCCCTTGCGAGGTCACAAACACTTCTCTAAAATAAGTTAAGATGTTTAGAAGAAGTTTTGGAATCCCTTGCGAGATCACAAACACTTTTCTAAAGTAAGTTAAGATGTTAGGAAGTTTTGGAATCCCTTGCGAGATCACAAACACTTCTCTAAAATAAGTTAAGATGTTTAGAAGAAGTTTTGGAATCCCTTGCGAGATCACAAACACTTTTCTAAAGTAAGTTAAGATGTTAGGAAGTTTTGGAATCCCTTGCGAGATCACAAACACTTCTCTAAAATAAGTTAAGATGTTTAGAAGAAGTTTTGGAATCCCTTGCGAGATCACAAACACTTTTCTAAAGTAAGTTAAGATGTTAGGAAGTTTTGGAATCCCTTGCGAGATCACAAACACTTCTCTAAAATAAGTTAAGATGTTTAGAAGAAGTTTTGGAATCCCTTGCGAGATCACAAACACTTTTCTAAAGTAAGTTAAGATGTTAGGAAGTTTTGGAATCCCTTGCGAGATCACAAACACTTCTCTAAAATAAGTTAAGATGTTTGGAAGAAGTTTTGGAATCCCTTGCGAGATCACAAGCACTTTTCTAAAGTAAGTAAAGATGTTACGAAGTTTTGGAATCCCTTGCGAGATCACAAACACTTCTCTAAAATAAGTTAAGATGTTTAGAAGAAGTTTTGGAATCCCTTGCGAGATCACAAACACTTTTCTAAAGTAAGTTAAGATGTTAGGAAGTTTTGGAATCCCTTGCGAGATCACAAACACTTCTCTAAAATAAGTTAAGATGTTTAGAAGAAGTTTTGGAATCCCTTGCGAGATCACAAACACTTTTCTAAAGTAAGTTAAGATGTTACGAAGTTTCGGAATCCCTTGCGAGATCACAAACACTTCTCTAAAATAAGTTAAGATGTTTAGAAGAAGTTTTGGAATCCCTTGCGAGATCACAAACACTTTTCTAAAGTAAGTTAAGATGTTACGAAGTTTCGGAATCCCTTGCAAGATCACAAACACTTCTCTAAAGTAAGTTAAGATGTTTAGAAGAAGTTTTGGAATCCCCTGCGAGATCACAAACACTTTTCTAAAGTAAGTTAAGATGTTAGGAAGTTTTGGAATCCCTTGCGAGATCACAAACACTTCTCTAAAATAAGTTAAGATGTTTGGAAGAAGTTTTGGAATCCCTTGCGAGATCACAAGCACTTTTCTAAAGTAAGTAAAGATGTTACGAAGTTTTGGAATCCCTTGCGAGATCACAAACACTTCTCTAAAATAAGTTAAGATGTTTAGAAGAAGTTTTGGAATCCCTTGCGAGATCACAAACACTTTTCTAAAGTAAGTTAAGATGTTAGGAAGTTTTGGAATCCCTTGCGAGATCACAAACACTTCTCTAAAATAAGTTAAGATGTTACAGAGTTTTGGAATCCCTTGCGAGATCACAAACACTTCTCTAAAGTAAGTTAAGATGTTTATAAGAAGTTTTGGAATCCCTTGCGAGATCACAAACACTTTTCTAAAGTAAGTAAAGCAGTTACGAAGTTTTGAAATCCCTTGGGAGATCACAAACACTTCTCTAAAATAAGTTAAGATGTTTGGAAGAAGTTTTGGAATCCCTTGCGAGATCACAAGCACTTTTCTAAAGTAAGTAAAGATGTTACGAAGTTTTGGAATCCCTTGCGAGATCACAAACACTTCTCTAAAATAAGTTAAGATGTTTAGAAGAAGTTTTGGAATCCCTTGCGAGATCACAAACACTTTTCTAAAGTAAGTTAAGATGTTACGAAGTTTTGGAATCCCTTGTGAGATCACAAACACTTCTCTAAAGTAAGTTAAGATGTTTATAAGAAGTTTTGGAATCCCTTGCGAGATCACAAACACTTTTCTAAAGTAAGTTAAGATGTTACGACGTTTTGGAATCCCTTGTGAGATCACAAACACTTCTCTAAAGTAAGTTAAGATGTTTAGAAGAAGTTTTGGAATCCCTTGCGAGATCACAAACACTTTTCTAAAGTAAGTAAAGATGTTACGAAGTTTTGGGATCCCTTGCGAGATCACAAACACTTCTCTAAAATAAGTTAAGATGTTTAGAAGAAGTTTTGGAATCCCTTGCGAGATCACAAACACTTTTCTAAAGTAAGTTAAGATGTTACGAAGTTTTGGAATCCCTTGTGAGATCACAAACACTTCTCTAAAGTAAGTTAAGATGTTTAGAAGAAGTTTTGGGATCCCTTGCGAGATCACAAACACTTTTCTAAAGTAAGTAAAGATGTTACGAAGTTTTGGAATCCCTTGCGAGATCACAAACACTTCTCTAAAGTAAGTTAAGATGTTTATAAGAAGTTTTGGAATCCCTTGCGAGATCACAAACACTTTTCTAAAGTAAGTAAAGCAGTTACGAAGTTTTGAAATCCCTTGGGAGATCACAAACACTTCTCTAAAATAAGTTAAGATGTTTGGAAGAAGTTTTGGAATCCCTTGCGAGATCACAAGCACTTTTCTAAAGTAAGTAAAGATGTTACGAAGTTTTGGAATCCCTTGCGAGATCACAAACACTTCTCTAAAATAAGTTAAGATGTTTAGAAGAAGTTTTGGAATCCCTTGCGAGATCACAAACACTTTTCTAAAGTAAGTAAAGCAGTTACGAAGTTTTGGAATCCCTTGGGAGATCACAAACACTTCTCTAAAATAAGTTAAGATGTTTGGAAGAAGTTTTGGAATCCCTCGCGAGATCACAAGCACTTTTCTAAAGTAAGTAAAGATGTTACGAAGTTTTGGAATCCCTTGCGAGATCACAAACACTTCTTTAAAATAAGTTAAGATGTTTAGAAGAAGTTTTGGAATCCCTTGCGAGATCACAAACACTTTTCTAAAGTAAGTTAAGATGTTACGAAGTTTTGGAATCCCTTGTGAGATCACAAACACTTCTCTAAAGTAAGTTAAGATGTTTAGAAGAAGTTTTGGAATCCCTTGCGAGATCACAAACACTTTTCTAAAGTAAGTAAAGATGTTACAAAGTTTTGGAATCCCTTGCGAGATCACAAACACTTCTCTAAAGTAAGTTAAGATGTTTAGAAGAAGTTTTGGAATCCCTTGCGAGATCACAAACACTTTTCTAAAGTAAGTTAAGATGTTAGGAAGTTTTGGAATCCCTTGCGAGATCACAAACACTTCTCTAAAATAAGTTAAGATGTTTAGAAGAAGTTTTGGAATCCCTTGCGAGATCACAAACACTTTTCTAAAGTAAGTTAAGATGTTACGAAGTTTTGGAATCCCTTGTGAGATCACAAACACTTCTCTAAAGTAAGTTAAGATGTTTAGAAGAAGTTTTGGAATCCCTTGCGAGATCACAAACACTTTTCTAAAGTAAGTTAAGATGTTACGACGTTTTGGAATCCCTTGCGAGATCACAAACACTTCTCTAAAGTAAGTTAAGATGTTTAGAAGAAGTTTTGGAATCCCTTGCGAGATCACAAACACTTTTCTAAAGTAAGTAAAGATGTTACGAAGTTTTGGGATCCCTTGCGAGATCACAAACACTTTTCTAAAGTAAGTAAAGATGTTACGAAGTTTTGGAATCCCTTGCGAGATCACAAACACTTCTCTAAAGTAAGTTAAGATGTTTAGAAGAAGTTTTGGAATCCCTTGCGAGATCACAAACACTTTTCTAAAGTAAGTTAAGATGTTAGGAAGTTTTGGAATCCCTTGCGAGATCACAAACACTTCTCTAAAATAAGTTAAGATGTTTAGAAGAAGTTTTGGAATCCCTTGCGAGATCACAAACACTTTTCTAAAGTAAGTTAAGATGTTACGAAGTTTTGGAATCCCTTGTGAGATCACAAACACTTCTCTAAAGTAAGTTAAGATGTTCGGAAGAAGTTTTGGAATCCCTTGCAAGATCACAAACACTTCTCTAAAATAAGTTAAGATGTTGAAAAGAAGTTTTGGAATTCATTGCAAGATCACAAACACTTTTCTAGAGTAGGTTAAGATGTTACGAAGTTTTGGAATCCCTTGTGAGATCACAAACACTTCTCTAAAGTAAGTTAAGATGTTTAGAAGAAGTTTTGGAATCCCTTGCGAGATCACAAACACTTTTCTAAAGTAAGTAAAGATGTTACGAAGGTTTGGAATCCCTTGCGAGATCACAAACACTTCTCTAAATTAAGGTAAGGTGTTCAGAAGACGTTTTCAAATCCCTTGCGAGATCACAAACACTTTTCTAAATTAAGATGTTACGAAGTTTTGGAATCCCTTGTGAGATCACCATCACTTCTCTAAATTAAGTTGTTCAGAAGAAGTTTGGACTCCCTTGCGAAATCGCAAACACTTCTCTAAATATTAAGTTAGGTTTACATGTTTCAAGCAAAATTTATCTCCATTAAGCTTACTTTATTGCATTTTGGCAGACAACACTTTTCTCCTAATTAGCTGACGTGTTTTCGCCAGTTTAGGGAAGTCTTTTGAGATCAAACACTTGTTCAAATACATCCGAATTTCTCGAAAAGACATCAGGATTCTGGGATAATTTGGGAAAATTACCAGCAGTCGTCTACAAGTAAAATAATCTTTTGGTGTTTCCAAACCTCCCTTCAGAGATAACAAATACTTTTGCGGCACAACCTTCCATGTGTTGGAGCCTCCAACGAGATCACTTAAAATTAGCTTACGATGAGCCGTTAAAGAGGTAACTTCATTTTTGTTGGGAGGCTCTGTCACGGGACACTTTCGGTTAGTGAGAAAGCAGTTAATTCACTTCCTGTATACCATTCAGCATGTGGTCTTTAAGCATTAAACAACCACTACATAGTTCACAAACGTTTTTTTCTCTAACGTTTTTTTTCTCTATTATTTAACAAAGATATGGTTAGAAGTAACTAGCTCATTAATTTTTGCAAACCCTTTTCCTCTTGCTGTGAACTGTGAGCTCGGTAGCCAATGGTGTGCCTCTCATGTTTCCTTCAACACCGCAATTGTTCGAGGTGGCATCATTTCATGATTCCCTACAGAAACAAAGAATGCTCCAAAGAGGCCAGTTCAAACGGAGTCGCAAAATATGGAAAGCTAGAGTCTCTTTTTCTGTAAAGCCTTTTTTATAGAACATCACATTGAAATTACGTAAACGCATTGAGACTGATATTACGATCAAAACGTCTTTATTTTAAGGGCAATTAATAGCAAGTTTGATACTGATTGTGCTGCCTAACAAGAACAAAATGCTCTGTTATGAGGAGGAATTTTTAGTAGAGTGGAGCCGTCTGACTGTGCTATAGGTATGGGTCGCACTTGGGAAATCTTTGCCAGAATTTGTTTACTTTGCGGTGAAAATCTGTCATCGCGGGCCTTTGCCTAGAGCGACCGCAGGTTTTTCGCTTTGGCAAAAACTTTGCGAATCGGCAAAACATCAAAGACGCCGTAGTGCTTGGGTGGGGCAGGCAGATTTTCGAAAAGTCGAGCCAAACAATGGGAATCACAGCGGTAACTGTGAACGCTTGTCAGCATAACATGAAAAACGAGGTTTTCAAGTTTTTTACAGCGACAGCATGGAATACCCGCAGTATGCTCCCGTCTACAATGATATGACTGGAAGGGGAACGCAACCGAGCACTTCACATGCGAGCATTGCGCAGGAAAGCGCTCTACCGACCAGGTCCATGCAAGCAAGCGCTTCACAAACGTCGTCATCTTCGTCTTCCCAATCGTCTCCTGATCCTGAACCCGTAGATACTGGAAAACGATCTTATGTAAGATGGTCAGATGACGAAGAAAAAATGCTATTCAACCTGTGAGCCGAGAATTTTGATCGCATCAACAGCAGTCAAGCCCGCAAAGCTTGGGATGACATTGCCAAGCAAATAAATTTGAAATTTGGTACTGACAATTATCTCCCACTAGTGCGACCCTCCGTTTCTGTCTAAAAGTTTTCCTTTCCCGTTGCGGTTTCAAATTTTTGTGTTTTTTTAGCCGGCAAAGATGAGAACTTTTCCCAAGTGGTCAAGGGCGTGGTTTCCGGACTTTCCGCTGTTGTCTACATGTCGCTTAGCAGAGTTCAACACCTGTATCATTTGCTAATAATTTCTTTAGGCTCACTTCGGTATTGCAAAATATGTTTTAAGCTCTCTAAATATTGGCTCTGGAGGGACAAAATTTGAAATGTTCCGTGAACATGTTACTTACGTCGGGCCTGGCTGAATGATTAAGTCAATCAGATCTGTTTGCCAGTACAGAAAATGTAGCTTCTTGACAGGTCTAATTACCTCATTGATTGATTTGTAGCAGGCTTAACACAAACGGCGGATAGGCACATCAAAAATATAAGTCTACAGGCTACCCTGTCCCGCCCCGATCGCTTCACTCTCCGAATTATTCTGTTTCGCGCTCGCCAAATTTTTTTTCTGTCCTCGCCGGGAGCCTTTTCGAAGGCTAAAAGTATTTTTTTTTTCTTCATCTTAACTTCACCTTCATCTCAAGTCGACCCATATGTTTCATAAACATTTGCAAGACCACAGCACCTACCCTAATTCAAAATTTGGGCATTTTTTAGCGCCCTTCGTTCGTACTAGTATGAAAGTTAACCCGGTATCATGTTAATCAAACATGCTTCAGTTATTTCGTATTTAGGACGGGGTGGCCTGAGAGAGTGTTTTTTCGAGGCAAGGTCATCATATCTGGTCATCGGTGGGCAACCATATTTTCGCGCCAATGTTAAATAAATTAAATTTCAACTCGTGCGTGTTGGTGGAACAAGAAGACTTCTCGCAGTTACACTTGTTCCGCTTCAAGAAAGAGTCGACTTATGGCAAGCCTAAAAAAATGAACTGTTATTCTGGCGTCACGCGCCGCTGAAGAAACTGGCACACACGATAAAATTTCGCTGCTTTGCATCGCGATACAGTTCTTTCGGTATTTGCGTCAAAATTGCATGAAAATACAAACGCCAAAAAATTGCATCGTTTGTAACCCTGGAAATCCAAGTTACCTTTTTCTTAAAACAAGCTTTATGAATGTAGAAACAACGGAATGTTAAGCTACATATAAAACCTTGTTTGTCTCCTTTCTTGGGACGCGTTCAAGCCGAACTCATACAAATAAAATATACATACATATATTCGCGCGCGCTATTAAACTAAGAATAACCTGATTGGAAATCATAGAAATGAAGCACGAAAGTCGCTCACAGAATTCCACCCTTGAGACTTCAAGACGTAAATTTCGTTAACATCAGGGACACCCAAGGGAACGGTGGAATATCTTTTCGGAAGAAGTGTAAAATCAAAGGAAACAACAGCTCATAAGTTCAGATAATAAGATTTCGTTCTCTTAAAGTTTCTGCCACATTACCATTATTCTAAAAATTCCGAGCAGAACGAACTGTTCCATTTTCCATAAATATAGCAGTATCATAAATATAACAGTATCAATAGCCCAAAAACGATATAGCGAAAAACAAAACAACTACAATCCGCGACTTTTGTTTAAATGTCCTGGTCTGTCTGTCTGTCGATGTATGGTAAGCACACACTCAGATGAAATGTTCACGATATGATGAGAATACTTGTGCCTAGAATTTGATTTAAATTTAAATACTAAGTGTATATAAGCTTATTAGCTATACAAGTAAACATGTTACATCTAAAGTAGACGGCGCGCATAAGCATTTGTCAAAGACGATACTATTCCCGGTACTATTGCACGAAAGACATACAACAGCTCACAAGACTGAGATACCTCAGTAAATGGTCTTTAGCTGCGTTACACAAAACGATTCTGACGATTGCTGAAACAAAATTGGAAACATCTGAATAAGTAAATCAAGAATTTTCGACATGTGTTAAACAACAAAGAAGATCTGGTTGTCTAAACGGAAAGCACACCAAGAAGATAATGCCCGGGGATAATGCACATAAAATTAATTGTTATCCAACTTGGTCAGAACAATAACGGCAAATACAGAATAGCAGAGTAGGTCTGAAACTACACAGCTAACAGACACGAGAAAGCACAGGAAACTTACCTTGTTGAAATAAAATCAACTCTCTTATTAAGAAACCGTTCCTGACTCTGTAGAGCGCTGTAGCCAAAAGCTACAAAAAGTTGGGACGTGACTGCGCCTGCAATAGCAACGTTTACGCTTTCAAAGTCGACAGCTCAGCTGTCACACAGGGGTCATATAACTGCTGTGTAATATGATGTAGCGCATGCCTGGATAGACGAATCCTAAGTGATCATATCACTAGGCGGCACCCTGAGTCCATTCTTCGCGCAAAATGCCTTCGGTTGATGAGTGCATGCTAATTTCCCGGGACTAATTTTCCAGAGTGGCGGCTGTTAATGGAGCTAGTCTACCAGGGAAAACCTCACATTAAAATTTACCAGCTAGATTCATGCCAAAAATGCGCATTTTCCAGCTAGGATAAGCTTCCGAGTATAAACCAGTAAGCAAGCAATTGTTTTGAAGCGGGCTTCCCAGCAAGTTCCATGCCAAAGCTTAAGAATCCCAGCCAGCGCACTAAGCCCTGCGGAGCGGATATTTTGTATATCAGCTCCGGTGAGCACTCCTGACCATAGTTCTCAGACATGCAACAAGACAGCATTTACTGTTCCTCAGAAGCTTCTAGTCAAAGCTGTGGAGCAGTTTTGTATCTCTGACATATTGATGTGATCGGTAGAGCCCACTTATTTTAATTATAGCAAAGTCCAGATTCGCTTCCCCAAAAGCAATGGTGATTCCAAAAATGGAATCATCCTCAGTATTTTTTGCGACAAGTTTAGATGAAATAATCAGACAAGAAGTCAATATGCCCATTGACAGCTCAGCCTTCCAGACTGACAGCACTCAATGCATAGGGAACAAGGACAAGAGATTCCAAATCTTTGTCACCAATTGTATTTCTGCGATATTGGACCAACCCGCAGGAACCTAATAGTGATTTGTTGAAACATCACTAAGCCCTGCTGACAAAGCATCCAGAGGGATGACAGTTGACGCACTGCTAAAGAATGATTGCTGGTCACAAGGACCCCCTTCTCGAGTAACCTAAGGAAACCCAGGTGCAAAACCCTATGATATTGGCGGGATATCTGATAGTCAAGTCAAGAGGGTCGTCCACTAAAATATTTTCAAACAAAGCAAATGATCAAAGCAACCTCTTTAATGAGGAAATAGAAAGGTTTTTCTCATGGACCTGTCTGAATAGAATTATGGCATGGGTGTTTCACCACAAGCAAAATTTAAGCATGCAAAGTCAACATGGCAAGGCAAAGGAAGTCATCGGCTACCAATCAGATGTCAGTAAAACCACCCAGTGAGGGTTTTCGAAGTCAAAGAAGAAGAAAAGGAAACAAAGCCTCAAAGAAGAATTATTGGCTTCATGTTGAGTCAGTTGGGTCTGCAAGAGGGTGGAGGAAACGGCACAAAGTAACCTCTTCAGGGCATTCAGTCAGTTTGGGCGCAGCATGAAAAATGGCACACAAGAACATAGGGGAGAAGCACAGCGCAGGAAGGAAAGAGAATGCCTGTAAGCATTGTTTTCAGCATCACGCTAAAGGGCTATGGTGCATTTATTTTTAAGACGTGCTTCATTAAACGTTTTTCTCAAACTCATTAATAATTCATCAAGGTAAAACAAAATCACAACAGTAAAGGAGGTTTGGATACTCGGGTCTTAATTAGCATAGATTTGGCAATTTTAGTTCTCCATTTACTCCTTAGTTTTTGTTTTGATTGAGAAGATTTATAAAACACTCTAGACTGTTTCATCGGCTATCCAAACACCTCAAAGTTTGTCAAAAATACTCCACTGCGTGTTTTATTTTAGATTGTCCTCTTGATGTTTGGATATCCTGATAAAACACTGTCTCTCATGTTTGATATATTAGCGGAGCCCCATACTCATATAGGAAAGAAAAAGAAACCCTCGAGTTGATTTTCTCATGGTTATCATGGCTAGCGGTATTGCTCATGGGCGCGTACGCACGACGGCGACGGCGACGGAGTTGCTCAACATGGCGGCCATACTCCAAATAATAGGTTGATATTGAACATCCATGTTATGATTAATTGACACCTGTCAAAACAAGGTATCCGCTGACCAGTATCACGTGACCATATCACGGGCTCAAGTTTACAGCTCCTCACGTGTTTTTTGAAGTTGACCGCTGACCAAGTGCTGATTAGCGATTGGATCGCGGGCTCATATTAGGTTACTTGTTGGAAACAGGGCAGGATTGCTCGGAAGGCGGTTAACGCTAACCCAGGATTAAAAGTTAACCAAATTATAACTTTTTATTCTATAGAAATGTTTTTTGTTGTTTTGTTTTGTGTATTGGGTGATTATTAAAACTCAAAACAGAAGGCCGAACAATACACAGAAAACCTCACCGCAAAGTTACAAATCTCAAATCAAAATTCTAGGTTTTTCTGGGTTAGCTTAGTCGGGCTATTCATTCAAACAGAGTTTAACACCTCTTATTACGATCTTTTGCTAATCTGATATCTTTGTTGTGGCTCATTTTCATTGGAAGATGTTTCTTGAAAGTTGACCTCTAAGAGTTCTACTCTGGAGGGATTTCTAAATTTTAAGACCATCTCTAATTGATGTCAGCAAAATGATAAAAGTTGCTTGTTGAATTATTCTTCCCTTTTAGGTCCTGATGTAATGCAAATCCTTGAAAGGTGATTGTGACTCAACCGCTGCGATACCACTTTCAATGTCATTTGAGAGTTGACAAAACCTGTCAAAGTTTGACCTATCAGAGGGTATACTAGATCCTGGTATACCAGAACAACCTTTTGTTAAGTTGCCCACAGGCAATAGTTTGCTCTTCAAACCAAGCCTTTCTCTCTTCTGTTTTGCCTTGCCGTTTTTTTGCGCTGCACCCCAACAAACTGAGCACTTGGAAGAGGCTACCCACAAAGCATACCAACAGTATTTACAAGCTCAATCCCGTTTTGGAAATGGCCTCATCCCTGTAGGAGGACTTCTGCAAAATGCACCAATCCAGAATAATGTTTAACACCTCCCAAGAAAGTATCACATAGTCAAGTTAATTATCAACTACTGTTGTTGAGCTTCTGTACACTCTGGAGTTGAGTACACACTGTCGTTGATCAGACAAATATATTGGATCATCAGGACATGATCAAGTATATGGTCAATGGATGCTCTGACTGCTGGTGATGTCAACTGAAGATGGCACGTCTACCACAGGAACAAATAACAGTTAGTGGGAACAGTTAATTAAAATAATGCTGACATTTTTTATATAAGGTCACATCAAAAGAAGTTTCCACCCGCACATTGTTATAAGAAATAATAGAAATAACTGATGCAGCAAGGTGAAGCTAATCTGATATTTGGTTGAGATGGTCCTAATCCGATCAAGCGGGATGAACAGTAGAATATTTACACACTGAATAGGGAATTTTTCAGTCAGAGAATATCCCTGCAGCCCATGTGAAATCCAAGACATATAGCACGTGCTTGAAAAATGCAAATTGACCCTTCATTTTTTCTTTTTTTTTTTGAGCCTGTCATTTGCACAGCTGCCATGCTTACTGTGGAGCTGAAATGTGAGGAATCCTTTCACGGGAATCTTACATTAGGCTAAGAATTCTTAAATTGGAATTTTACCACTAGGCATGCGAAGCATCCTACACAGGAATCTAACTTTAGGAATCAAAAGAATCGTTACACATTAATGCAGCTAAGTCTCTTCATATCTTCTTGACCACTTGACTCTGGTTACCCCTACAATTTTTGCAACCTTTTCCTGTCACATTTTTAAGGTCAAGCATCTGAGAAGAGCTGCATATTAAGCTATAGTTCAGAAGTGTAGCTTAACTATAGGAAGAGTAAGAGATTTTTCAATGTTTTTATTGCTTTGTTTTGAATGCTTTTCAATTTAAACTGCGACTTCCCCTTTGGCTCTTAGTATGATTTATGGTATCCCACAAACAGTATATTGTAATATAATCAGTATATTATCTGTGGTGTTTGGGTCTATAGTAGCCGTTTTACATAACATGTGGTTTTCCCCTTGGGAGTGAAAGGGTTCATCAAACATAATCTAAAGCAATATGGCTGTGTTTCTCGTTTTTAAAAGGTCTAATCTGACTTTAGCTAGGAATAGTGATAGTTTATGGCTGTGCTCTGTGGTTTTTGAGAAGCAAGCTCATCAATTTTGGTAATTCTTGATGCTGGCCTGCTCATAAGGCCTCGGTATGAATGTTGCAAGCTCTTAAAAACAATATTTTGACATAGATAGTTTACTGATAGTTTATTTTGAGAGGACGCTATTTTGTGACCTGAAGTGGAGTGGACTCCTTCTACAGAGGCTGCCTCTTAATGTGTTTTAGGGAATGCTTGTATAGTTTCGGGCAGGAATCAAGTACTTTTGGACTGAGGGAAATGGATGTGAATTGGTCACATTTTTGTATTACAGGTTTTTGATATTTGTGTTTGTTTATATTTTTGCAGTGATGAGACAATTGTCTTCCTCTTGCATAAATATCCTGAAGGCTGTCACTAATTTTGACAATGTTTGTCAAAATTAGTGACAATTATCCTTAATCCTCCCATTAACTTGGTTACTGTCATTTATTTTCATATGAACGGCTTGTCATTCTATGTTTATGCTTTGTTCCCCAAGACTTGAGCTTCTTGACTGAGTGATGTACAAAAGGTTAACTGTTGATATTTGCAGGGAATCCCATCTGCCATCAGTAAAGCTGTCATTTCAGATTGAGAGAGAACTCAAACCACCACCTCCCCAGCCAATCCCATTCTTGCCATCCCAGCAAGAGCTCCTAACAAAGTAAGTCTTGAGTAGTATACAAATCCATGTACTACAATCCTGGCCAGATGTCCTTGGGACTATTCAGTAGGCCATTTTCGCATTCATGGTATTGGACTGGAACTACAATCGGCGACAAAATTGTTGACACATTCACCCTTTTAACCCCGTATTTTGTCACTGTGATCCCTTTTTTCCCTCCTAGCTTGTCCTTTCATCCCCCCTCACCCCCCCAAACAATGTTGTGTGGCAACTGCTGTGATCTTGAATGGGGGAGTGGGGTCTTTTCCACAGTTTATTGTGTGGTAAAAAGAGTCGTGTTATTTGGTGCACCAAAAGTACTATTGAAAGACAATGTGTCAACTAATTATGTCGGCGATTGTAGCTTGCAATGGAGGGTTATGCAGGGGAATATCATTACAAAGAGATGAATGTCATTTGTAGTTGAAAAGGCTCCCCGCATTAGTCTCAGTTATAAACTATTTCCAGTCCAATACGGAGAATATGAAAATGATCTATTCCACAACGAGGGGGTCGTAAGGGTTTGCGGTGATGCGGTTTTGCGTTATTTTTGGTGCGGTTTTGCGGAAATCCTTATTTAACCTGCGGTATTGCGGTTTAATAAGACCAAGCGGTTTGAGGTTTTCATAAATTTTCGATCGCGGTAATCGATAAAAAAGAGTCTGCAGCCGTCTGCGCTTTCCAGTTGTGACAGTTATTACTCGGATCCTGACGCTTCCGATGACTTTTGATCTCTTGTTTATGTTTGGCAAGGGACCATTGTTGTGCAAGCAAGCTCTGCTGTTTGTAATTTCCGTTTTTTCAAGTTAATAATTGGTATGTTTAACAATTATATCCAATGATACGTCGACTTGTTGACCTTCCGGGCTGGGAATCTTTCTCTCGGATTTCCTTCAGTATTTGCCGTGGCCTGGTGTGGGACAATGTCTGCCGAGCAAGAAGAGGTGGTTATGAGGATGGTCGGGAAGAGACGATGTTACTTCAAGGAGAGATTGGAAGCTCGGCGATATTTCTTCTGGGAGCAAGAACTCGCTTCTGGAGAGTTGTACGCTTCAGCAATCGTTTGCTTTACTGAACACTTCATGGGGCTGTACGTTGTCTTCTGAAAACAAAAGATATGACAGGCCTACACGGACTCCTCTCGTGAATTGCGATAGCGATGCATTTTAGCCTTCAATTAAATTTTCGCTCTAACGAGCGTATGTTTTTGAGGTTTGCCTCTCTTATATGATATAATCGGAGGTTTAGTATGGATGCTTTTCAGCAACGGCTGGTTTTGTTTTACAACCCATTTACTCATTAAAATTTCTTTTAGGCCACGTACTGCTGGGTGATATGTCGTGACAAATGGCAAAACTTTCGTTTGAGTCTTTCTTCTTTGTTGGAGAGCCAACCTTCTGTCCTCGAAGCGGACTCCTGTTAGGGACCTCTCAATGAAGTTATTAGGATATCCTCGCGCTTTGAAATATGTCGTATGCCCGACGTACTGTTGTTATTCCCTCCTCTACTCCTAAGAACAAACTCTTCACAAACCACTTTTGAAGGGTGTCTCTCAAACTTTAAACTGCGCCTCAAAGCGCGAGGATATCCTAATAACTTCATTGAGAGGTCCCTAACAGGAGTCCGCTTCGAGGACAGAAGGTTGGCTCTCCAACAAAGAAGAAAGACTCAAACGAAAGTTTTGCCATTTGTCACGACATATCACCCAGCAGTACGTGGCCTAAAAGAAATTTTAATGAATAACTGGGTTGTAATACAAAACCAGCCGTTGCTGAAAAGCATCTATACTAAACCTCCGATTATATCATATAAGAGAGGCAAATCTCTAAAAGATACGCTCGTTAGAGCGAAAATTTAACTGAAGGCTAAAATGCATCGCTATCGCAATTCACGAGAGGAGTCCGTGTAGGCCTGTCATATCTTTTGTTTTCTGCGGTTTTCGGACCCCCCTTACGCCCCCCTCCACAACAAAAGTTATCAATGATAGCATAACTCCTCCTGTGCAGTTAATCTTAATTGACGGATTCCAAAGCAATTTTCAATACCAGTCTCTCATTACCAAATTAGCAAGGTGCATATTTATGTCTTTTTAACGAGGAATACTGTAGCTAGAGGGAGTTACAGCAGTTGGAGAGAAAATCACTTGCTCAGACAGTCAGTCAGTCAGTCAGTCAGTCATGGGTCGTAAACTTTTTGTGGCTAGTGTATTCTGTGGGAGGGGCAACGTTTGCATGAACATTGTGAACAAAATTACTGCCAAAGCGATAGAATGATCTTTCGCGTTTGGAGTCGAACTATGACTCCCAAATTTGAGAGCCTATCTGATATACAATGAAGGTGGATGCATATTTCAATCTATTGATTCCTTTGACAGCTTTTAACTGAAACGTTATCAAATATCAGTGCTAGATATTCACCCTTAAAAAGCGTGGGGTTTTTTGTAAATTATTTCAGATCTCCCTACTTTCTCATTTTTTTATATGAACATTTTGACTTTCCCGGCTATGCTATATAAATACAAACCATCTGTTAGCTTACGAGATGAAAAAGGTCCTACATCAGGATTCAAACTTACAACCTTCAGATTATTACTTTGGCAACCTCCAACTGATGTAATTTTTCAGGGCTAAGAAAAATATAAAAACTCGCACATGGCTATATAAACCGCTGATTTATCGATTACCACTACTTAAATGATTTTCACAGTGAGCTTACAGCAAGCGACTACAAATTCAAATGGCAGTTGTAGGGGAGGCTGGCACCTACTTTGATTTCACAGCTTTTTGAGTTTCGATGATCGCCCTACTAAGGAGATCTTATCCATCATGTAAGAACCGTAACAAGCATGCAAATTATGCGAGGTAATCGTATCGTGTTTCATCACCATGTTTGTTCAGGATTTACCTCCGATAGTTCTTTATTCACTGTTTGTAGCAACAGGCCTGAGACAATCAAGAATAAGGGAATGAGGGGCCAGCTTTGTATCAGATTAGGGACAAGGTTCAGGCTCATATTTTCCAGTAGACCGTGGTAGATTTCCCATTCTTGGTTGCCTGTATAGTTTTCGCTGAATCAGGAGGATACCTACTGGACAGGTGCAATAAGCTGAAGCTCATATTTTGCGTTCTTGCTTCTTGTGAGATTTGAAGTCCTCTTTAGAACTTTGATTTCGATTGATTGAAGCTCAATGCCTCATCCGGTATTCTTTTCTTGATTGCAAGTTTTTCTTACTGATTGCTTTTATGTATAAATAACATTTACCTACATCAAATTTCATTACATTACATCACTAACAGACTAACTTTATATACATCACATACATAGGAAGCAGAAAATATGAAAGGAATACAATTCCGAGCTACTTTGCTTTTCGAGCACTAGTGTGATTCATTATTATTCCCTGTACTACTTTGGAAAGTTCGGGTTAGAATAATGGTTTTATTTAGTCTTCATTAATTAGACCAAAATATACTCTACTTGTGATGCCTTAGCCTGTGAACGCAGACGTATTTCCAGCTGTCTCTTGCACACGTGCTCGCCAACCTGCAGTGATTCAAACGGCAACATTGAATGCAAGAAAGATTTTTGCTGGCAATCCTGACATAGCAGCAATTACATGTATTGGGATGTTTATTTCAGTCGTCTTTTCTTTATGATCCTTTCGTGGACCAGAAAGAGACAACGTTTTGTCATAACCTGTATTTCCTCATTGTTTACGTATGTACATTAATCTGTACCAAACAGACACCACCTCTGACGTCTTTCTCAACAATCTCGTTTGCATGCTAACAACTGAGAAAAACTGATCCGCCACCCGCGCTGCTTGATGATTTTTCTGATCCGACCGAAGAATAGGTAATGTTTCCAAAACCAAGGAGAAACCTACAAGTAGGATCGACATTGTGAACCCCTGTAGTCTGACCTTTGAATCTGACCGGTCACGCCTCCCAAAAACAAGAAATCAATGGAAACAAGGGGTTTGCAGAAGTCCCAAAATTAAATTGAGGGTAACGCTTCAATCGCTCTTGACCAGACAACTCAAGCAGCTGTGAAATTAAAGCCTGAAAAAAATTCAGGCTTGAACGGGATTCAAACCCAGTTGGCTTGACAGCTCAGTTGGTAGAGCACAGCACCGGTATCGCTGAGGTGATAGTGTCTTACTCTACAATCCAAAAATCGTTTCACCTTCTACCTCTGAAATAACTTGATACGACTTCACGGTGCAATCGACTGTGAAAGCCCCATAACACTAGTCAGCGGATGTTCAAAATGTCTAGCAGGAAGCGAAGGAGTGAGTGATGGAGTGAATGTCCCTTCCATAGCTACAACTTGAAAAAATTATTTTCCTAGTTGAAAATGGAGCACACCCCGACTCATTTTGTGGTTTTAAATTAAGGGTGTTTTGATAAGCTTATTGCATTGCTGTAGTAATGTGTAATGTGAAGAACTTAGTTACCAATGATTGGGTGTGTTAATTCCATTGCTGTTGTGTCAACTGAAAAAGGGTGGCAGTTTTAATCTATCCCAGTAGAAATGCTGAACCCTGGTGGGATAAAAATGCAGAGATATAAAATTTCATAGCTTAAAGGATGTTAAACCAAATGGAATTGCAGATAGAGGATCAATATAGCTTCTACTTCCTGCTAGAAATCAGTCTTCATTCAGAGTTACAAACTCCATTCTGTTCGAATAGGCGATTTACAATGGGTACACAACGTAGTCTCATCTGAGATCAAAACAATTGAGATCTTTTGTAGTTTTTCTTTGCATTCACTGATGCGCATGCCCTGACGCACAGCGGTATTCTAAACTACAAGGGACGGGTTTAGGTCCATTCACAATAATATGAACAGAAAGTAGTCTTAAAACGTCAGTGTACTGTCTTCCATTTTCAGTGGAAAACCCTCACATCCTATTCTTCTAGCTTGGGAAATAGTGCGAATAGTACCCCGACAGCTCCAGTTCAGAATTTAATTTTACCTGCTGTCTAAGCATCCTCTTGTCTATGTCATGAAGAAAAAAGAGTGCTTGTTAGCATACCTGGGAGGCTAGGTTTAAGTGTAACTACATTTTGTTTTATCATAATTGTCAGTCCTATTGTTTCCAGGTCATCCTCAGATCACAGAAAAGGATATGCATGGGCCCAGCCTCCTGATTATTTTGCTGATGATTTTCAAGACTGACTTTATTATCTGCAGTTGCCTTGCTGTGTTCAAGTGGTCTATAACAATGTAAAGCAACCATTGCAGGGTGTTTGTAACTAGTCATTTATTACATTTTCTAAGTTACTTTGAATTCTCTTTCATTCGAGCTTAAAAGGGCTGAGTACTGATCCGCTAAAGGAAGGACATAAAGCCTGTTAGAAGAAAAGGTAAAACAAGTGATACTTGAAGGAAATATGGTCATTAATAATGGAAATTGAAATGAGTGGAGTACAATTTGGTCTGTAATATCATGGGTGGTAAAATGCCTCTTTAATTTTAGCGCAAAATTTCAGCTTTTTAATTAAATGTTATAATTTCACATATACCTCTTACTAACTGAGTTTGAGGTCGGTACTGTAAATTATGGACCGAGGTTTATGGCCCAAGCGCGCAGACCATAAATCAAAAGGGAAGAAACGAGGATGCATAACGTACAGTACCGACTGAGAAAACTGGATTAGTAAGATATTTATTGTATCCCTACCGCGTGTCTGCCTGGTTCGAGAACGATTTCCATTCACATGGATCGGCTTCAAATTTCTGACGAACGTCGAAAGCAAAACAAAGCAATTTCAAATTGTTGTTAAGTCATTAGCACGTTTTGATACACTGTTTAAAGTAAAAGAAAGTTTTCAACTTTTATTTGCTATAAAAATTGAGAACACTTGGCGATAAATCACGAACCACTTTGACGACAAAAACAGCTTTAGATTTTAGTGGGCCGTACGGTAAAATACGGCGTGCTAAATTGACCAGTCACACAGTGCATACTAACAGAGAGATATAATGGAAATTATATATAAGGGATATTACAAAAACCCTCGATTGTAAGCATAATTTTTCACCCACGATTTTAAAAGGTAATCAAATGGTTGACACATGAAATTAGAAAATAATTTCACTTGCGTTTTGTAAAAATTCTAATAATTTCTCATACAAATCACAGTGGCGGATCTAGGTAAGGGGCCCAGGGGGCCTGCCCCCCCCCCCCCCCCCTTATTTTGGGTGAACAAAAACGAAGAAGGAAGAAGGAAGAAGGAGGAAAAGCCAGCAGGGAAAGCAAAAAAACCGGGTCCCCTCCCTTAGCTCAAGGTCTGGACCCGCCACTGAATCATTTGCGTGATTTCAAAACTGAAAGAGCACGCAGCAGGGGCTCGATTTGAAATCATAAGAATGATTTCGGACCAAGTTCAATTACCACTTTATTGCATCCATTTTGGAATCGCACAATTTAATCGCCTAACTTAGAGGATTTTGATCAGTACCAATATTTTCTTGATCCAGTAGCTGGTTTGTTTAAAAAGCTTAACAGAAAAATGCAAAACAGAAAAAGATGCAATTTAGAGCAAAAAATAGTGCCATATGTGAATAAATTGCACTGGCTTTCCAGCAATTTGATTGACTACTTTAAACCAGCCTTGAAATCTGACTGGTTGTTTTGGTTTAGTGTTCCTTTCTCATTGGCTGGGAAAAAGATGTGATTTAGGGCAAAATATAGTGCAATTTGGGAATAAATCCCAGGGGGACTCGCGTGTCAAAAGGACGAGAGTACTCGTCGGAAATTTTGAGAAGAGCCTTTAAGAGGGACCAAGATCCTGGTTTGTGGGCATGGCTTGAAATTTTTTCCCCCTCCCCTAGAGGTACCAATTCTAAAACAGCAGTATTATTTATTTCTTGTGATATTTTTTCAGCTCAATACCCTAAAATCGATTATAAGAATGCCAAGGAGATACTGGCTAAAACTGAAATATTTACATAGAAACAATACAAGAAAATTGCAGCATGAATGATAAAGAAAACACTAAAGCAATAGATACGATAAGTGAAATAAGACGTTTCGACCGTTCGACAGTCATTTTCAAGCCTTAGCATTTTCTTTATCATTCATGCCGCAGTCATCCAAACGATTATCCGACTGCATGAATAATAAAATGCTGTTTTGCAAATCCTGTTGACGTTGTGTTCATAGAAATATGACAACCAAGATTTCGGACGACACTTGAAGCCATAACTACAGATTTCCCAATCGATACAGCGTGGATATAAACCTTATCCAGATGTTGTTTGGTACCAACCAGAACAAAATCGGTCTTGTCATCATTTATCGTGAGCTTATCTTTGATCATCTGCTTCCATGGCAGTGATCGCAGTTAGATGGGTCCGCTGGGAAGTTTCATCGTCTGTTTTGAACGCTAAGTCGAGTTGAGTATCATCAGCCTAACAGTGCACCTTGTGGCAAATGTTCACTAACAATCGTAAACAGCCGACTAATGTAGATTGAAAACGGGAGCGAGCCGAGGCACGACCCTTGAGGAACACCAAACTTCAATTCAAACTTAGACGAGTGAACACTGTCAATGGCCACAAGTTAGCACTGATTCGAGAGATACAAAGTAAACCATCCGCATGTTTATTACCTAATAAATTCTCGGCTAGATTATCTTTAAATGATACATATTTACAGAGTTATGCTACTTTTATGGATGGGATACATTGTTTAAAATAGGTAGTAAGAAATAATTTGTAATTGTAAGTTGGGCTTCTTTTTTTATTTTTTTATTTTTTTATTTGCAATAATACAAGGGAATTCAATGCTTACAATACAATTACGAACAGTACACTATTTAGACTACTTACAGCACTACCTCTATTTACATTAAATTGTTCTAATTATTTACACTATTTAAATTACAATATCGACACGACTTACAGTACACTACTAACAAGTACAGTGACGACAAGGGGCAAAGAAAAAAAAGAAGAAAAAATAGATAATTATCATGACAGATTGAGGTTGTACTAAAGAAAGGTCAAAAACAGACCAAAGGCATGTGGTACATTATAGATAAAAAGAGTTATGCACCTGACAGAAGATTAGAAATAGACTAATGGGTAGGAGATAAATACAGATAGGTATAGAATGTATAATCTAAAATATTAATTAAATCCTCATATATCCTGTAAGAGGTTTCCATTTCTTTGTGTCTCCACTTTTTATTTCTATTTCATTTTGTGATTTTAGTGTGCACATGAAATGAGTAAGATTTGGATGATCTTCTTTTGTTTTAGCGAGCCGTATATGATATCCTGCTCAGAGAAAGCAGTAATTGATAAGAAGCACAAATTGAGAGAGATCTGGCCTCAGACTCAAAGCAGTAATATTTGTCAAAGTATAATCTCTAGGAAGTAAATTTAAGTTTTTCAGCCATTTAGTAACTTTATTCCAAAAGTGAGCTGTTTGGCGGCATGACCAAAAACGATGAATTGTTGACTCAGAGGTGTGACAAAAACTACAATTTTCATCGCCCTGTAGACCCACTCTAAATAAGAGGTTATTGGTTGGTACGCGTCTATGTAAGAATTTAAACAAACTCTATCAGCTTAGTGCTCTTTGTACATTTTTCAGCTAAAAGATAGGCAGCAGTCCAATTTATGTTGCCGTTTATTGGTAGGCCACAATCCTCTAGCCACTTCTTTTGATTTGACTCGGGGGTTAAACTCTTGTTAGTATTCAGTTTTTTTATATATTAATGTAGTTGCTTTTTTGACTTGTAAAATTCGTGTTGTAAGTGGCTCATATGCCTGGTTGGTGTTCTGTAAACCTTGCAAGCGAGAATCAATCCGAGGGCGAGGGTCTATTTCATACTTACAGCGGGAATCATTTAACTAAAGAAAGTTGCTGTTCGGTCCTAAAAGATGTTTTACGCGAGTTATTCCCTTAGTGAACCAATTTTTAAAAAAAAAAACTGTCTTGTTGGCAATCTTTATTAGGGAGTTATGCCAAAGTTGTTGATCCAGAAAGTGATCTTTCGATGATATTTAACGTTCAAAGTTAACTTCTGCCCGGATTCCCAATAGTTCTTTTAAAAAGGCATCTGAAGTTGGTATTGTCGATAAGGTGTCTCTAACGTTGAGGTTGTAGGCGAAAACGTTTTGAGCCATATTTTTTGAGGGCTATATCAAAAAAGATTTTCCATTTTCCCTTGTTGTTGTTATCTAAATATTTTTTAATCCATGTGGTTTTGAGGGATTTATTGCAGTAACTAATATCAATCATTTTTAGGCCACCAACACGGAAATCCATAGAAAAGTGTAGAGTAAATCATTTATTTCATTTAAAACCCTGTAGTTTGAGTGAAGAGGCGAGAGTAGATAAACAAATTGGGAGACTACTAGTGATTTGATAACAGTGATTTTCCCTAACAATGTGAGTTGGCGATATTTCCAGAATCTTGGGATTCCTTTAACTTTTTCAAGTTTCGCATTGTAGTTTAAAGAGGCAGGTAGTTCGGGATCTGTTTAAATCCCTAAAGCTAGGGATTTTACCTTGTCTTTTGCCCATTTAAGTTCTTTTCCTAAAAACAGACGTTTACTATTTCCAATACTTGCGCCGATCCATAGACCTTTCGTTTTCTTATCATTGAGTCTGAGGCCAGAGACTTTCATGAAATCGTCAAGCATTGCAAGGGATGAAAGGAGAGATTCACGTGACCCGTGTAATATAAGTGTTGTGTCATCAGCATACTGACTTAACTTAATTTTCACATTATTTACATAAATTCCTTTTGTATTAGCATTTTTCCTAATTGCTGTGGCCAGCACCAGTAATCGGTGTTCAAAAGAGTAATGGGCCTCCAATTTTTGCTGAAGTATAGTTCCACATCCTTTTTTGGAATTAGTTTTATAACCCCTCATCTTTGTGTTACAGAGAGGCAGCCAGAGTCAAAAGCATAGTTGAGGGCCGCGAATAAAAAAGAAGAAATGTCTTTCCAAAAAACTTTGTAGAATTCTGCAGGAAGTCCATCCGTGCCTGGCGTTTTGTCGGACTCCATCTTCTTCAGGGCTTGAAAACATTCCCTGAACTTTTAACAGGTCACGATCTAAAGTCTAAGTTGATTTCAAACTTTGCATGATTCGTTATCATTCCTTTGAAGTTTTGCACAACAGATATGTGAACTTTGCTGCCCAAAGAACGCAATATTTGGTTTGTCTATCGATAAGTGAAAATGTTTTCAAGAACTAATTCACTAATGCAGATCAGTGAACAAAATCGTTAATCTGGAGTTCCCTCTACGAAGGAAACCCAACCTCGAATTTTCCTCTGCTTATTCATTGAAATTGTGAAAAAGGGTCTGGATGGTCTGCACCGGATTCACTCTAAATCAAGTATAAAACTTTGTACTGATACGACCGGTTTTGGACTCCCAGTGGTAACTGAAGAGTCGAAAAGATACCGGCACGTTTGGCTCCCAAAGCCTCGCCGGCAAGCCGGGGTCAAGTGGGGCCACTAGAATTTGCCAGTATCTTTTCGACTCTTCACTTACTACTGTCACGCCCCGTAAAAAATCCATTTGAACTTTTTGCGGTTACCATTATAACCAAAAGAATGTCTGAATCAGACAAACCGACACACCAAATTGTCTATCAACTTTATTGGTCACAAAATTACAATATAATTAAAAGAAGAAAAGGACCAATAGGAATTGCGCGAACGGGAAAATAAAGTTACCCATGCGAGGCGCAACCCTAGAAGCTAGTAAGAATGGTGATAGAAAATCTTAAATTTGATAAAAATTACAATAAAATCTAATAATTACTTATAGTTAAAAATTATAGTTAAATCTAATTAATTACAATAGTTTAAAACAAGATGCGGATAATATTAGTCACAGAAAATTAAGAGCGGTGGTAAGGGCGGTTACGGAAGAGGAACCAGGAGCAGGGCATGTCAATATCATAGGTAGTGTCCAGTAAAGTAAAATAAGTGGCGTGCAAAAAATGTTTGAATAAACTTGGGCTAGAAAATTTGTCTTGAGGGGCGAGATTACAGATAGTGTTCCAGGATTTTACAATTCTATTGAAAAAAGAAGCTTGAAAAGTTGCGGTTTTACAGTAAGCAGGTTTTAGTACGAGGGTGGGGTTCTTAGAGCGGGACCGGCCATGTGTGGTAAAAGTAACATATCGTTCAATTTTTAGGTCAGTATATCCAGAAATACAGTCATAGAGAAATAAAAGATCTCTCAGTTCCCTGTCATATGTTAGTGGTAACAAGCGAAGAGTCAGCAATCGTTGTTTGTAGGACATCTCGCCGATTCTAGTTCTTAGTATCCAGCGAGTGGCGCGCCTCTGGACTCTTTCTAAGATTGTTCTCAAATTGACACTAGCAGGAGACCAAACTTCCGTGGCATAAGTAAGCTGTGACTTCACGAGAGATAGATAAAGTGTCCGCCTTACTTTGATGTCGGTCATAAGTGGGCAAGTTCTCTTTAAGAATCCCAGCATTCTATTAGCCTTGAGTACAATACGCGTTACATGCGAGTCCCACGTTAGATTTTTAGTATATAGTTACACCGAGGTCTTTTTCTTCCTGAACGCGTTGCATGTTTACCTCGCCAAGGTGATATTCATGATTTACAGGTGTTTTCTTTCGCGTAATTGTTAGCACTTTGCATTTGGAGGCGTTGAACTTCATATCTGATTCGTGGCTCCAGGTGTTTAAACTTGTCAGATACTGCTGGAGAATAGCACAGTCCTTCACTGACAAAATAGTACGGTGCAGCTTGGTATCATCAGCATACAGAGCGGTGCTGGTTTGCTCATGGATGACATCAGGGAGGTCATTGATAAATATCACATAGAGGAGTGGGCCGACAAGACTACCCTGGGGTACACCGGAAGTGACCGGTAGACGCTCAGAGGCGGTGCCGTCAATCACAACTCTCTGCGATCTGTCGTTTAGGTAGTCAGAAAACCAATCTAACAGTTGACCTGTGACACTGTACCATTTCAGCTTTTCAATAAGAATGACGTGATCAACTGTGTTGAAGGCCTTGGCAAAATCAAGGTACAAAATATCCGTCTGTTTATTTTTGTCGAGTGCCTCCCCAATTGAATGGAGTACGGATAAGAGTTGCGAAGAGCATGAACGGGAACGCATGAATCCATGTTGTAAGGATGTAATAGATTGCGAGACATGGGAATAAAGTCTATTACAAACGCAGCGTTCCATAACTTTACTCACAATTGGTAAAAGTGAGATTGGTCTGTAATTTTCAGCTGGCTCTAAAAGATCTTCTTTATGAACCGGAGTAACATCAGCTGACTTCCATTCTGATGGGAACCGCCCAGTACGCAGAGAATGGTTGAATAGGGAACAAAGACTTGGCGCGATCTGCTCACTGCACTCTTTAAGAATACGCGCAGGAATTCCATCGGGGCCAGTGGCTTTTGACGGATCCAAAATAAACAAGCAATCTCTTACCTCGTTGAAAGATAGTGTGATCTCAGAAAGTTCCGTATTTATTCTCATGGGATACATTTGCAAACTGCGTGCTTTGTCCTGCTTGGATGATGTAACACAGAGCAGAAATAAGCATTAAAAAGCTCAGCCTTTTCGGCTGCAGTTTTTGCTGATTTCCCGTCAAAGGTGATCTCAGTATTCGAGCCCGGTCGATGATGTAGGATAGCTTTGTGATAGTTCCAGAATAGTTTAGGGTTTTCCTTTAAAGAGCCTTCAGTTTTAAGGAGATAGTCGCAATGTTTTTGTCGAACAAGTTTCTTGATTTCATTGCTTAAAGATCTAAGCTTTAGCTTCTGTTCCACGGTTTTGTTTTCACGATATTTCCTCAGGGCATGGTACTTTCTGCGTAATGCAGACTTAACTTCCCTGTCTATCCAAGGAGGAGAGTTGGTGTCTCTAATGGTCTTCATTGGGACACATTCAGCAACTGCTGCTAGAAATAAATCTTTCCACCGAGACCAATAGATGTCAACATCGTCGGAGTGCGACATGTCAGAAGGTAGCAGCTGTAGGCGACTTCGCAGATCGTCAAAATCTGCCCTTTTGTAGTCGTACGTTTTACGGCGCACACGCTTTGATCGCTTGAATTTCAGTCGGATAAAAAAGTCCACCAAATAATGGTCAGAGGGAAATTCATTTTGCAAAAGAGAAGTTGTAGAAACATGGTCTATGACTTCGGAGAAGTTACATAGAAGCAGATCAAGTTTGTTTCCAGCAATATGCGTTGGACCTTTGATAAACTGACGAAGAAAATTATCCTCCATAAGGTCAGAAAAAGCTTCCTCTTCCGCCGTTCCGCCTAAGCTAGTTGAGGTAGACTCGTCCAGTGACCATTTAATTGATGGAAGATTGAAATCGCCAACTAAGACCATACAGGCCATTTCGGAATTTTGTTGAAGAGAGTGGTTCAGCAGATTTAGATCGTCAGGACCAGCCTCTGGATGATAAAATGTGTAAAGGATAACTGGTTTAGAGCTATCCTTAAACAGCTCAACGGCTACAAGTTCGATTTGTTAATGGGTTTAATTTAATTTGTTAATTTAATTTAATTTAATTTAATTTTGTTAATTTAATTCAATTTGTCCAAAACGTCCAAAACATGCATCAAGGCCTACACCGAAGGTTTCATCTTACAATCCTTGAAAGACCGCAAGAATAAATATCATCAGGGTAACCATGAGTTTCCCCTGCCTTTTTCTATATATCATCTGCAAATCTTTTTTTTCCTTTTTTTTTGGCCTGTCAATTCTGTGCGCCATTCTGAGGACATTCTGTGCACCATTCTGCAGACATTCTGCAAGACTGATTTTCGATCGCGGGTTTGCCACACTTTCTGCCCGCTGCAAAGCCTTTTTTGGCTTTCTCTTGCCGCACGGCACCTCTCTCTTGCAGCACGGCAGCTCCTCTTTGGCCTGTTTTTGGGCTGCTTTTTTGGCCTGCTTTAGCCCCCTTTGGCCAGCTTTGCCTTGCTTCGGCCTGTTTTTGTTTGGCCCGTTTTTTGGCTCGCAATGGCACGCGTTTTTTAGGCCAGTTTGGTCCGCTTCTGCCCCCCCGCCCCCCCCTGGTCCGCTTCTGGCCCAATTTCTGGCCCTGCTTTGGCTTTTTTTTTGGGCTGGCCTTAGACCACTTTCCGCAAACTTTTGGTCTGCTTTGACCTGCGGTCTGAGAGCTTTAGGCTGAAACACACAACAAATTTTGCAAAACTGGTGGAGGAGCCACCTCGCCCGCCGCAGATGCATTGGACGTCGGCACCGCAAAGGTATTCCATGGAGCTGGTATGAAAAAACGGTTGCACCCCGCGCTTCCCTTTTGAACAGTTTCGGGTTTGCAAAAAAATCTACGAACAGCATCACGAAAATCGCCGTTGCAAAGATTTGGCCGCTCTGTGCGACTATGCCACAACTTTGGAAAGCGAGTTTGATGGCCCGCATTGTCGGCTACATCGAAGAAACAACGAAAAACTGGGACCACGGAGAACTCTTGGCGGTAGCGTATTGTGGGGACGTGGTTTTCTGCCTCCCCGGCAGCAGGATCTCAGCCTAGACGCTATTTCTACACTTTTTTTGCCGCAGAACAAAACTGGCTGCCCAATTAGAGATTAGGTTTCCGAATCATGTACATTTTGTAGAAAAAGTTTCTGCAACTTTCCAAACGATGACAACACAAAAAAAACGTTCCAAAGCATGGGGCTGCGGTGCCAAAAATGGGTGGGCCAGCATCTTCTTCTCGAAAACGCGCACGACAGCAACCTGCTCCCCAACATCTCCGAAGCAGACTATCTGGCCGGAAACCTGGGACCAACAAACTTGCGCCCGCTGGCTGGGCTGCCAGGATTCGTCGACGACAGCTATGTGTTTGGATACCTCCGCCGAGAAGACTGCATATTCCGGGGATGGCATCTGTCTTGCAGAGCAGGCCGAGGGGTACCTCCCGGTCTGTTTGGTCCACATGGTGGCGGCTCGGCAGGCGGTGGCAGCGAGCTTGATCTGCGCCACCGTCGCGCAGATCGAAAAAGACACAGGCTGGCAGGCGCAGAAGAAGTGAGCCGAGCTCTACCCTCAAGCGCAGCCAGCGGCCCCGTTTGTGGCGAAGTGCGACGTGTCCAAAATCCCTCTGAAAACACTGCACGCTGCGCTGCCCGCTTTCAAAAAGCACATCGGCTTCGGTCTCTATTGCGTTGACTATACCTAAGACTTTTCTGGAGTCTTAGACCGCGAACGACCCGTGCGAAATCTGCCAGGCTGTAAAGGCTTCCGGGAGCAAGGGGCCAAGGACACCACCCTTGAAGAATGGACAGCAACAATTCTGGCAAACACCGATTCCGTGGGCAAGCACATGTACATCTGGATACAAAGGACGGAGGACAACTGGATGGTCCGCAAGAAGACCTACAACAAAATCGTGTCCAACTTCGAAGCGGGGGACAGACAATTCGAGATCCAGGAGGCCACGAAGTGTCAGCGCTTTTGACAAGGAACCGGGAAAAATGGCTGCAAGAGCTCCGAGAAACGCAAATGGGCGAAGAATGGTGCCGGCGCGTGTGGGCGCAAAGGGCAGCGGCAGAAGCAAAAGAACAGGAAAAAGCGAGAGAGGAGCAAACCACTACGGTGTGGGCAACGCGGGCCCTGCGCCGCCTTGTAGACGCCTCTCTAGAATTTTTCGAAAAGGCCGAGGATCTATACAACCTAACACCGTTCTGGCTGCCTGCGCTGGGGAAAACAGGTCTGCTCGCAAGCTTGGTGCTGGAGATAGAGCCGTCAAAGGACTTCCAAAATCAGGCTGGTGCAACGATCGTATGAAATGCTATCCAAATAGTCTGCACCCCAGAACCCAAAAGGCTCGCCTTCTTTCAAACCCTCGCGGCCGAAGTCGAAAGACAACAGCGAGATCTCGGGAAGACATCTGGCCAGAGCACCACCCCCAAAAACAGCGCAACGAAGAAAGCGCTCGACCTCCCACCAGGCGAATACACCTGCCCTCGCTATGCCTGGACCACGTTTCGAAACACGCCGAGGGTTGTTTTGTTCTTGCTCCTCCTTGGAGAAGATGGCACCCCCACAGCAAACGAGGCAACGCCCACGTATGGCTATTTCTTGCAAAAAGAGGTAGAAGCGCTGGGGGTGCAGCGCTAGAAAAACCCACTTGCGCTGTAGGCTTCGCGACGAGAAAACCACGCCGACAAAAAAGAAGGACCAGCTGGCCGTGCTGGCCTAGACCTGCAGACTTTCTCGCCACCATCCTGGGAACTTTCTCGCAAAGCTGTGCACCATTCTTTGCAGCCAGTCATTCTGTGGACATTCTGTGCAGACCTCTGTCAGCTTTTTTCTCCCATTTTGGGGATTTCTCGCAAAAGTGCGCGCCATTTTGTGTCTATCTGCGAGATTTTTTTGCGGACTTTCTGCAATCTTGCTCACAAAAGTGTGTGCCATTCTGCAGGCACAAGTCTGCAGACGTTCTGCGCACACTTTCTGTGGGCATTCTGCAGACGTTTGTGTACCATTCTGCAGGCACTCTGTGGACATTCTGAAAGCTTTCTGCGCGCCATTTTGCAGACGGTTCTCCCAGAAACGTGCGTGCACTTCCTGGCAACATTCTGCGTAGCACCCCGCGCGCCTTCTGCAGACTTTTGTGCACCATTCTGCATACTTTTGCACACCATCATACAGGCTTTCTGTGGACTTTGCACACCATTCTACAAGCTTTCTCGCAGAAGTGTGCTCCCCTCCTTGTCCACGCTTTCTGTGGATATTTTGTAGACATTATCACAATGCACAGAACGGTGCGCAGCTTTGCCAGAAACTTCGGAGAATGGTGGCGAGAAAGTCTGCAGGTCTAGGCAGCACGGCCAGGTGGTCCTATTTTGTCGGGTGATTTTCTCGTCCCCAAGCCTTCCGCGCAAGTGGATTTTCCTTTCCTCTAGCGCTGCTGTTCCCCCCAAGCGCCTCTACCTCTTTTGCAAGAAATAGCCGTACGTGCCTGTTTCCTCTTTCGTCGTCGGAGTGCCATCTTCTCCAAGGGAAAGAAAAAACAAAACAACCCTCGCAGCGTTTCGAAAAGTTGTCCAGGCATAGCGGTGGAAGGTGTATTCGCCGGATGGGAGGTCGAGCGCTTTTTTTGTTGCGCTGTTTTTGCGGGCGGCGCGTTGGTGGAAGTGCTCTGGCTGGGTGTCTTCCCCGACATCTCTATGTTGTCATTCGACTTCGGCCGCGAGGGTTTGCAAAAAGGTGAGACTTTTGCGCTCTGGGTGCAGCCTATCTGGATAGGATTTCATACGATCGTTGCGCCGGCCTGGTTTCGGAAGTTCTATCTCCAGGCGTCTACAAGGTGCTGTAGGGCCCGCATTGCCCACACTGCAGCGGTTTGCTCTTCTCTGGCCATCACCACCAGAAGGCTTTTCTTGGTTTGGCGGCCGCCAAGCAGCAAGGTATTTCTCCTGTTTGCTGGGCGGCTGGACCATGAAAAGCCCTTCTTCTTCGAAGGTGCAAACTCTGCCAAAAGCTTCCTGCACTTCCTGGTCTCCTCTGGCTGCGAAAGGGTTGCCGAGGGGCAGCTGTACTAAGAGACCTCGATCCGCGTACACTCTCGCATTTTCACGTCCGGGTGCAGGAAGGTGCGGTGCAGTTGCGAGTTGGGGCAGTTGGCGTAGTCGGTGAAGTGCGTGCCCTAACGGCTCTCGGATGTCCCTCGTTTTGAAGTTAGACATGATTTTGTTGTAGATGTTTGTGCAGACTGTCCTGTTGTACTCAGTTCTTTGTATTCGGGTGCACACGTGCTTGCCCACGGAGTCGGTGTTTTCCAGAATTGTGACTGTCCCTTCTTCAAGGGGGCTGTCCTTGTCCCCTTGTGCCCGGAAGCCCTTGCAGCTTTGCAGATAACGCACAAGCCGTTCGTGGTCCAGGACTCCAGAAAAGTCTTGGGTGTAGTCATAAGAGACCGAAGCCGAAGATGCCAATGTGCCTTTCGAAAGCGGGCAGCGCGGCGTGCAGTGTTTCCAGAGGGATTTTGGACATGTTGCACTTCACCCCAAACTCTGTTTGGGGGTAGAGCTAGGCCCACTTCTTCCGCGCCCGCCAGCCTGTGTCTTTTTCGATCTGTGCGACAGTGTCTTGGATCGTGCTCCCTTGCACCGCCTGCCGGGCCGCCATCATGTGGACCAGACAGACCAGGAGGTACCCCCTCAGTAAGAGGCTCTGTTGGACGGCGGCGCCGATGTTGGTGACAACCTTCTTGGCGGCCCCCTCCTCGCCTGTTACGCAGAATAGATGCCCTCCCCGGAATACGCAGTCTTCTCGGCAGAGGTATGCAAACACATAGATGTCATCAACGAACGCTGGCAGCCCAGCCAGCGGGCGCAGGTTTGTCTACATCCGCACAATACGCCACCGCCAAGAGCTCTCCGTGGTTCCAGTTTTCCCAAAGTTGCAAGGCGGCCAAATTTTTCCAACAGGGTTTTTCGTACTGCTGTTTGTAGATTTTTTTTTGCAAACCCGAAACGGTCCAAAGGGGAAGCGCATGGCGCAACTGCTTTTCCCTACCAGCTCCATGGAATACCTTTGTGCTGCCGATGTCCAATACACGTGCGGCGGGCGAAGTGGCTTCTCCACCAGTTTTGCAAAGCTTGTTGCGTGTTTCGACCCAAATCTTGAAGACCGCGGGACAAAACAGGCCAAAAATGTGCAGAAAGCGGTCTAACGCCGGCCGAAAAAAAAAGCCGAGCGGGCCAAAAAAAGAAAGAACCAAGGCGGCGCCAAAAGTGGGGCTAAGCAGAGAAAGAGGGCCAGAAGCCGACCAAAGAGGCTTAAAAACAGCGGGAAAAAACGCGGACCAAATAGGGAAAAACAGGCCGAAGCAAGGCAAAGCTGGCTCAAGGGGGCCCAAGCAGGCCAAAAGCAGAGAAAAAGCGGAGAGAAAGCAGGCCAAAAAAGCGGCCCAAAACGAGCAAAAAGAGACCAAAAGCAGCCCAAAAACAGGCCAAACAGGAGCTGCCGTACTGCAAGAGAGGAAAACTGCGCCTTCCGGTAGTGTGTTGCCACCGTGCTGCAAGAGAGATGTGCCTTGCTGCAAGACAGAGGTGTCGTGCTGTGAGAGAGAGCCAAAAAAAGTTTTGCAGCGGGCAGAAAGCGTGGCGAACCCGCGATCGCAAATCCGCCTTGCAGAATGTCCACAGAATGATGCACAGAATGTCCACAGATTGGTGCACAGAATGTCCACAGAATGGTGTAAAGAAATGGTGCACAGAATTTCCACAGAATATCCACAGAATGAATGGTACTTTCAAATTTTGGCGTCCTCACTTGACCCCGACTCGCCGGCGAGGCTTTAAGAGCCGGGGAGACGGTCTGAAGGGGCGCCAAAATTTGCCCGCATCGTTTCAACTCTTCACGTACTACTGTCACACGCCCCTTAAAAAACCCATTTGGAGCTCAGTTCGTATCCCCTACCGAAGCAGATCTTACATTAAATGCGCAAAGGTTTACGGAACACTGAAACTGGTAGAATGGCTCCATTTTCGCACTGGCTACACTCTTTTCCAATGTTTTTCCAGTGTGTGTGTGTCATTGTTTGCAGAGTAAACACTCTCGATCTCACACTTAAGTTGAATCGTCCGCAAAAAGCTGGAGATGACGCATTGAAGAATTTGTGGTTCAGTATTGACGTAAAGAAGTTTGAGGAGGCCTTTTTCATTTCTGATCTAATTTTTGATCTAGAAACCTCAGTTCTTCATCATTCTAGGTTAGGGCTTTTGGCTTAGGGCCCAATTTGGTTGGTCTTTTGTTGGCATGATTAAAATGGTCATTCTCAACTGTACCAGTACAATGAGAACGAATTATAAAATTTTAGTTGTTAGTATGAAGCAGATAGATATCAAGATGAGTCGCAATGTTGCAATGTTGTTCAAAATGATCGAACGTTTTGTGTTTTCGGGCTTATCACGTAATCATTGTACGAACAACCTGTCCGAGTTGAAATCGAGCTTTTTTATATCAGTGTTTACATTTTGTTTTGTGATTGGAATTGCGGGCGGTTCTATCAAGTTCTAAAAAGCAAATCTGAGTTCTGGGAGATGTAAGACGGATACAGGAGAAGGAAATCATTGTCATTAGTCGAGCCTATTTCGTATGAAAGTAGAATAATCTCTGGTTTCCTTGAAAGTAGTCATTTTTGTAAAGGCACGTAGAGACTGCACATACCGTTGCCGTACAGCAAAATCTTAATCATTTGAGTTTGGCGGGTAAAACACCGTTGTCGGCCTAGTCCCTCGCGGCCAAAGTAGCCATAGTAGCACCTCGCCGTAGCGCATCTTAAAGTCCCCAATGACGACGTCTATGGCTTTTCGTGAAATCGAAGACTTTTTCATGGAACTCGAGAAAAGGACTTCACTCAGAGGAAATATTGGCGATAGAGGCTGTGCGTCGATGACTGTTGTCATATCCGTAGTAAATACGTCAGTAGTAAAAATGTAGATGTAGGCATTTTAAGACGCGCTACGGCGAGCTACTACTACGGCTACTTTGGCCGTGAGGGACTAGGCTGACAACACCGTTTTCTCCGGAAAACTCAAACGGATTAAGATTTCGCTATAAGCAAAGGGGTGTGCAGCCTCTACGTGTCGTTATAAAAATGGCTTCGTTCAAGGAAACCGGCAGGGACTTTATTCTACTTTCATACGACATAGGCTTGATAAATGACGAGGATTTCCTTCTCCTGTATGCGTCTTACATCTCCCAGAACTGTCAAATATTCTACATCAGTTGACACTTAAACGTAGACTCGAAAAGCATCTTTTCTTGAGTGCTAACTACTGATGCTGATTTTTATTGTTTTATTATGGTTTTACAGTTTTTAAATTTAGTCAATTTTAGACAGTTTTGGTAAGATTTTGGTTAAATATGCAAGAATAATTTCAAAATGTGACCGATCCTATGGCTATTTGCTATGTGATCTTAAAGGGGAGACGCCCAGTGACCTCCACCTGCGAAACCGATATATTTCCATGCGAATACGCTTACAGCAGAAAAGTTTAAAACCGTCGTGTCACGTTGATACTTTCCTCATTTGCATAATACAAAAACGTAAATATCTCTAAAACGAAAAAGGATATTCCAAAAAGAAAAACGCCATAGTTCTTTACTTTGAAAAGCCTTTCAAATAAGCAGCAATTATTTTTTTACTTCATGGGCACTTTAAACGTGAAGATTGTATCCCCGCCAATAACAAAGAGTGAACAACTAGTAGAAGAATCAAAACCAGAAACTAGAGGGGAAACTAGTAAAGAAGATAGAGAATCTACCGAGGAGGAAACTACTCCAACAGCAGTTGAAAAAGAAGTAATGAAAATCGTACCCAAAATCTACAAGGCTGATGCAACACAACGTTTGGATAAAATCAAGGAAAATCGTGATTTATTACACTGGAACGAAAAAGGGGAATTGATGTATGAAAACAAACTGATTCCGGGCTCTCTCAACTCTCAACTTCTGATTGGAGGAGAACGTGTCACGTGGCATGGGGCACAACTCACTAATTCCCTAAGGCGAGCAAAACTCACTAACTCCCTAGGGAAACAACAACTTCAACTTTCGACTCGCACGTGATCAGGTCGTGCACCTTGAAACGACGGCAAATTTGTGTGTCAGTCGGCCTGATGTCAAAAAGGCCATTGAAGTCGGGCAACGTTTCTCACTAGAGAAGGCATTCATTATTCAAGAAAAGGGATTTATAATTCTGTAAAAACAGATCAGATTAACAAAGGGGAAAATTTGAACATTTTGTGTCCTCAAGCTTTTAATTTGGCGCCAAAAATGGGTCGCCCGCGTTCGGCAACTCGCCCTTCGATTGTTGTCGCCACTCGCTAGGTAGGAAAAAAGTTGTGCCATTTACAACAAACTATGCTGTTCCTCGTCAAATGAAACCTAGAATTCTCGAGTTAAGCATTAGAAGAAGGCAAAGCAACTCAAGTATTGTCGTTACGTTTCTGAACTGCAAAGAAAAAGACTGTTATCATGTCGTTTCGGTAGGACAGCTCGTTCGCCTCGGAGAACATTGAGGGTCTCGGGGAAACAAAACTCACTGTTTCCCTTGGGGCCAGTCATTGAGTGCTTAATAATCTTCTTTATTTTAAATAGTTACAGTCTTCCAGGTCATGTAAAGTAAAAAGGCAACTTACATTCCAGGATATAATTTTACGTACCGTTGGGCTCCAGATTCTCTAACTAAGCGACCTGCTTTCAAAAACCCAGCGAAAATAATGTGCTATCTTTATAGGATGCCATCACTGCCTCGTGCATAACGTTTCTGTGTTTTAAGGTAGATTTCGAACTCAACTTGGCTGCCATTTTGTTTTGGTCTTCTCAAAATGTCACGTGATAAGAAATGCCAAGATTTTTTGAGATTTTGTACCACGTGACTCAGCCTTCTTCCGACCTCTTTCCCAGGGGGACCCAACCTCGTTCCCAGGGGCTCTCATCCTCCCGACCCGAGTTGGGTCTGGTCAGGTGTCTCCCAGAAATCTGGGAGATGACATTTAAATTATTGAAGGGAGGGGCGGTAATATTCTGCAAACGCCGAAGAAAACTTTTTCATCGTCTGATAGCGGAAATCCAAGTTGCTGTAGGTTGTGTGGTTCAGTAAAGGACGTTACACATTGCAAAAATCTCCTCAAGAAGGCGAATGAAGAAGCCGAAGCTGTGTATGGAAGATCTTTACGTCGGAACGAATTAAGACCACACCTACAATATAGGTCTTGTGAACGGCGATCCTTCAGAGTATTCAGGGCCTTGATCAGCAAAAGCCAAAGTCACTTCGAAAGGAGCGAAAGAGTGAAAAGATTAGTCAAAGATTTATTGAAGTGTCACCTCGAGTCACCGCCCGCGTCGGCGCCCCGAACTATGCAGAGCGCTAAGGATGATAGAACGACTCGTCGCGGTCTGAATTTCGCCGTCGCGGCTGAGAAACTAGGCCCTTAAAGCTGTGTTCACATTAGGCCGAAACTAGGTCTGATTACGAATGAAACATGTTTCGTTATGAAAACTGTTCACATCAGACAGTGCATTGCGTGAATCATGGTTGAAACATGATTATTCTGACCATGATTAAAACAACCTCGCGAGGTAGTTTCAATCATGATCAGACCAGACACGTTAAAAATGGCCGATGGATGCCGAGAGGAGGCGATTGCCCAAAAGAACCAAAATTGGGGCTATTATGAGGCCAAATGTTTAGTTGAAATATGGGCCGATGAAGAGATACAACGGCAATTATCGGCGATGGGTAGAAAGCAGAATATTTGGGAGAACATTGCCGCAAAACTTAACTAAGTGTAAAAGATATATGCGAGTACCATAAAACAGCATAAATTACACAACCATGCATGAAACGTGTTTGAAACCGACATCTGATGTGAACAATGCAATTACAAACGGGTTTAGGCGAAACATGTTTCCTTGAAACGTGTTTACTTTAATCATGTTTCGGCTTTAATGTGAACACAGTTTAAGATACCAGGGGCCCGTTTCTCGAAAGCCCCGGACACTTTCCCGGCCCGTAAAGCCATTTTTAGTTCATCTGTATCTAAAAACAGGGAGGTGTATACGCCTGAAACTTCTTATATGAAGAAAACCTCTGTTCATATTAAGAACATGTGAATAAAACAGCTCTATAATCATAAGGTTTGAGATTTTACTACGGCTTTCCGGGTGCGAAAACTTTTCGGGACCTTCAAGAAACGGGCTCCGGGACGGGACGAGTCAGGACGGCTACCAGAAGTGAATTTACTCAACCGGGCAGGCGCACGAGAACTCTCGACTTATCTCTCTGCTGTCCTCGCCTCGTCCAAGCTCGTTCCCAGAGCCTCCGTTACCCGAACCTTCGTTACCCTTGTTCAGCGGAACGAGAAAACGAAGACCTCTTGGATACAGCGTTTTCGATAACAGGATTCTTGTCATATACATTTCGCCGATAAAAGTAAGATATAAACTTTAAGGTAAAAAGCTGTTAAAATTGAGTCTTAACGTTTTCGATCTGTTTGATCATCATTTTTAACCATGAATGGGCAGTGGTTAAAACTTCCCACGAGAACACCCTAACCACAAGTTCTCTCCACTGCCATTCATGGTTAAAAAGGAGAATAAAAGAAGCGCTCTACATCGCACGCTTCCGTCCAGAACTAAACAAACAGGTGCAATCACTGGACTTCACCTTGTTCCCCATGGGAACAGGTATTACATAACTGACATTACCTGAACTATAAGAACACTGAGCGTATGCATATTATTTCACTCTGATGATGATCAAACAGATCGAAAACGTTAAGACTCAATTTGAACAGCTTTTTACCTTAAAGTTTTATATAGGATTCTTGTTATTCCGGTTAAACTGCACAGGCGTGAGCGTGTAGTTCAAGATGGCCTCTCCCTTGTTATGGATGAAAATAAGGGAATTGTGGAAACGATACTGCCTTCGCCTGGCAAAAAAACTCAGTTTTCCAAAGGCATCTTTTGGAGATCTCTCGTTGAATGAAAAACAAAAGAAACCTTTTGTTTTGCTAAACGACGAAGTCACTCCGAAGCGTGGCATTTGCCGCTAGTTGTTCGAACCGATACAAGTTTTAATATTCATATAATTACACTAATCTCCTCCTGTTGCTTCGTTAGCGCAAGTAAATAAGGCGCTGAACGGGCCTGATTCGAGTTTGTTTTGTCGTGACACCAGTTCTATACGAGGTCGGCCGACTTTTTTTTGCCGGTCTATTTCTCTGCTTCTTTCAAAAATCAAAACATCTATTTTTAAAAAAACCGTGCTGTTGAAGCTGCTGAAAGTAGCCGTTTAAGTTTGCGTCGCGTCGAAATCCACCTTCGAAGAATCCGCTCCAAAAGGTGCCGCTTAGAAAACTGCATTTTTTGCATACGTCATTTCTTGAAAACGAAGCGCAAATCAACAAAAACAATTACGCAACGATGCTTTCATGTCAAAAACAAGTCAGTGTGCCAAAAATTAGCTCGATCCAGCAAAAATTGAAAATCGGCCCAAAAAGCGATGTACGCCCTTTTTGCACGAAATTCTTCAATCGCTTTTTTGTGGCAACCTATTCAAGTCCAATGATTGCCTCATGATACAAAAGGATTCTTGGTTCTGAGGTTCTCACAAATTCATCCCTGAATGTTGGCAGCCTTGGAATATCTATGATCCCTTTCCAAACCCAATAATTCATGGATTTCCTCAAAAAATGCTGTTTTTTACCGTTAACTCGGTTTTTTGGCTGCCACGACCCTGAATTGGCCTCAACTTTGCTGAAAGAGCGATTTCTTACCGAGGAGCAAGAGTTCACTGAGGATTAGGTACCAAAATGTACAATGTTTCACTTTGGAGCATACGCATAGGCCAAAAATTGGACTTTTTTTTTTTGCTGGCCTGATCCTTTTCCATGCCCTTTTCCTTTCCTTTTCCTCGCCCCATTTGCTCTTGGTAGCTTTTGCTCTTCATATCCTTTCTGATAACTGCAAAAAGTTCGGTGTTGATTATGTTTTAAGTCTGGCGATGGAACCTTGATCGATTTTAGGTGTAATGGGCCATTTAACAACCAATTTTGCACCAAAAAGTGCTCATGCTTCGTTCAATTAGCTATGTCATATTGCGGTTGACATTCAAAACGGACAGTTGTGCGGATAGATCTATCCTAGCTCTATTATCTGCTTATCAAGAATATCTGTTGACTCCTAAATTGATGACGTCACAAGTGGTACAAAGTGCATGACCCCTCAGCGGACGAAAACGTCAGTTTGCCAGTTGAAGGGTTAAAACAGAGGAAATCATAGCTATGACAGTTGTGTAGATGTGGAATGTTAAATATATAGCACAGATTTTAACAATGTGTGGTTCCAGAAAATATCCATACCCCCCTGCAGTTTGTCGTTATGCATTAGCCGTCTGGAGGATAATGCATCCTCTAGTGTAAAAACAGCCAATGTATATCAAACAGTTGAGTGTTTCACCACATACCAAACACCTTAAATTGCATCAGAAATACAGGGCTATGCTGTGCTATAATTTGGACTCTCTTCTCAGTTTTTGAAAATGTGTTAAATTGTTGTCGTGTTTGTTATAGTCATGAGATAGAAGTCAAAGTAATGAGTAGAACTAGTAAGACAATCTCAGATAGTGCAGAGTGAAACTGATAGCTCTGGCAAGCTATAGTCCCACAAGTACTCTCCCCTTTTCCGTTCACAACCGGTTTGTATTTTCCCCTTGCAGAATATGAACAAACAGAAACCTTGATTAGACATAACCTTAGCAGTGATTGTTTCACGTTTGTATTTTCATCAAGGTCCAAAAATAACTTACATTAACTGTTTGTCGCGACAGCCTTAAAATTTTACTCTGGTGTTTTACCTTGATTTTCGTTAATTTCAATCCAATTTGTAAGTTGAAGCAGCAAACGTGACAATTTCACTTCCCACGCAACTTTGTAACTTGATACTTTTATGCGAAGGTATGTATAAAACCCTTGATTTCTCTAAAACGCACGGAAGATGTGCTCATTTTTTTCACCGTTGGAGATAAAAGGAAGAAAGTAATAAATATCTGATGAACAAATGAAAGAGATTTCAACGATTTTGTTTTACTGAAAAGGCAAATTTTCTTTGCATCGATAAACAAGAACTAATTTAATTATCAAATAGTCACGGAACACCACTTTCTTATTCTGTTGCCACCTGTTGTTGTTAACAATAAAACCATTCAAAATTAATACACCATGATATCAATCAATACAACTAAGAAGCGGTTCAACGAAAAGCATTTAAGGTAAACAGCGCTAATTAGCCGAGATATGTCCTATATCAGTGAACGAGTTTCCTCTATAGAGACTGACTAAATTAATTTGCGCTTTCATCAAGTGCCACGGAGTCTGCAGCAATATTTGAGCACTTTCCTGGTTTCTTTGTCAGAAATTTACAATTTGAAATGTTTTAATGCCACTAACTCGGGAGCTTATTGGTCATTCTTTCTTACAGAGACAACCGCTTCGGAGGCTGCAATGATCTTACTCAATAAAGCTATCTATCTTATTAAAGGAAGAAATAAACAGTCCGTTTATAAGGAGAAACAATCCGTTTCCCTTCTTTATTTGATCCTAGCATACGCATCAATTGTAGTTTGAAAACAGCAGATGATATTTGTTGATCTGACCTAGGGGTAATTCCAAAAGACACGCAGTCACAGTAGCGTTTTTCACACGAAAATGGGAGAAGTGGCGTTACCTGAGAAACAACTGCCGTTTTCGGTCAACGCACACGACATATAACAAACCGCGTGGCTCTGGGGGTGGAATTACCCCTAACGATTCTAGAACGCATGCGTTTTACATGTTGGGTTCTACCACAAGGGAAAGCACTCAACGTTTTTGTGTGATCTCGTATGAAATGTATCTTCCACCTAATGTATTAGTCAACATGAACGATAACTAAGCTGCGCATGCGTTTAGGGCAAATTAGTTTTGTCCTTAAGAGAATGGTACAACAAGGAAAGCAAGGGGTTTTCTGAAACAAATATATAGCGTTGTGAAGTTATTACAGAAGTAACGTAGGTACTACACGGTTTACCTAGTGTTCACAAGTACCTGCCCCATCCCACCCAATCCCCCTTCCTGCAAGGCTAATTAATTAATTGAAATTAATAAATTACACACATTAAATTTTACACCTTGGTGCCATAGTCCTTTAGCGACGTCAACCCCCAAACCATCTCAATAGTGCACTCTGCACTAAAAACAACATCAGGTAATACAGGTTTCACAACTTCTTTCTCAAGGTTATACCTTTTATTTACTGTTGACACTGGCAAAATTTACTGCTTGTCTAACTGGTAGAAAAATAAAAAAAGTAACAAACTCAAGAACTGCAAAGAAACATCACCACCCAGCTGTAATTCTGTACACAATGAATTTTGTGGAAACAAATGGTTATGTATTAAAAGAAAAGAGATAAATTATTGTAGAGTGGCACAAGCAGTACATATGTAGATCATCTATTTCTATTGTCTTTCTCTGGTAAGTAAGATTTTCTTGTAAATTTGTTATCACCCATAAACCTTTTTATAACAGTTTTTACTGGCCCTTTCCAGTGCCAAGATGGTAATCAAAGGTAATTTAACCACAGCACTTAAAGTGACATACATCCAGAGGTATTTATATCCTCAGATCTCACTTCTCCAATGGGGAGGAGACCCCAGAGTAGGCCAGACAGGAAAAAGGCAATAAATTCAAATCCCTTCCCCTGCATTTACTTGTATTTAAATCAGTTCTTACTGTACACAAAATCGACATAAATGATCTCCTTCATCTATAAGAAAAATGACGTTGAAATTTCCAAAATTGTAAGAATACTTAAAGAATAAGCCTGAGGCTGAGATTTTGAAAAGACTATAATTTTGTGTGTTGAAAATTCGTTATTACAATGTTTCTAGCCCTAACCTAAACCGTATTAAATTCTCCATTTCCCTAAACAGCAAAACTAGCCAAAAAGCAACAAAAACAGGACTAGCCGACTGTTCGATGCTAATAACATTTCTGCAAGAAGTTATATGCATTGTATCTGCAGGCTGGCTCTAAAATAACTTAAACACCACCCAGACACCAAATACATTTAACAACAGAAATGTCATATACTATGATCTAAGAATATTCACAAGGACATTTTACACCTAAAACTGACAGAAAAATAAAAATATTCAGCCGCGGCTGGAAAGACAATATTTTTGACAAAACGAGTGTATTTCAAAGAAGAATTGGAATAACCCAATCCTAATACAAATGGAATACGTGTCCAGACACAGGAAAACAGAAACGGTTTTCGGTAGAAAAAACAAGGGTCACAAAAAAACGAGCAAAAGCTCCTTTTAGATTTAAAATTCGAACATAACAAACGCTTCAAACTCTCTCATCCCGCTTTACTTTTCGCAGAAAATCTAATTCTGCATGAATATAGAACAGAAAAAAACAGCACATAAGGCCGCTTGTGGCGAGCTGTAGCTCGCTAGTTGTATTTTCCCGGGATTAGTAAACTTGTATGGTATGGTTTGCATTTTGTGAATTAAAATCTAACGGAAAAGGTTCACCTTTCGAATCGTTGACGGCAGTGTGATTCAACATGACTTGAACCGAACTGCAATTCAACCTCCTATAAGCCTTTGTTGTTCGTACCTTCATATGAACACTCGCCACCATAATTCTTTAGGATGTATTTACCAATCAACCCGTTCGTATAAATGGGCCAATCAGAAAGGGTGTTAGTTCAGCTTTGCCAAGACTACTCTCCCGCCCAGCTCCCAGGTTGTGCCTAAATCCTACCGCTCAGAAGGACAACCGAGGAGTACTAGGAGCGGGTTTCCGAGTCGAGCAGTTTTCGGAAATTGTCGGCTATTCCAATATGGCGGACTATACCAATCACATAATATGCGAATTGCCAGTGGTAAAACTATGTTGATCAACAAGACAAGTACGTTTTCATTTACCTGACATGTTAAGAATAATGTGTAGAGAGTAAAGCAGTGAATTGTTCGGCAAAATGCTGTATATTTCTTTAGGTCTCTTCCCGTCTAGTTCGCAAACCGTAAATTTGCACGCTAACATGACATTGTGGACGTCTTTGACTTGGGCACAAGAGTTTTTAAATACTTCTTTCCTTGAGGACAATTTTTTTTATTGAGCTCTTGATTCGGTGGGTCCCCGAATTCAAACTTCCTTTGCCTTGTCCCTCTGGCCGGTAGGATCTTAAAAATACTACCGGCCAGAAGGACAGCTTGTGTATAAGGTAATTGGACTTAAGTCCATGCACAGTTTTATCTGCAGAATAGTTTGATACATTGCTCTTTAGTTGTATACCACACTAGAATCACTCTACAGTAATATTTTCAGTTTTCTGTGATCTTGTCCCTCTGGCTGGTAGGATCTTGAAAATACTACTGGCCAGAGGGACAGTTTGCGTATAAGGTAATTGGACTTAAGTCCATGCACAGTTTTATTTGCAGAATAGTTTGATACATTGCTCTTTAGTTTTATACCACACTAGAATCACTCTACAGTAATATTTTCAGTTTTCTGTGATCTTGTCCCTCTGGGCGGTAGGATCTTGAAAATACTACCGGCCAGAAGGACAGTTTGTGTATAAGGTAATTGGACTTAAGTCCATGCACAGTTTTATTTGCAGAATAGTTTGATACATTGCTCTTTAGTTTTATACCACACTAGAATCACTCTACAATAATATTTTCAGTTTTCTGTGATCTTCTCCCTCTGGCCGGTAGGATCTTGAAAATATTACCGGCCAGAGGGACAGCTTGTGTATAAGGCAATTGGACTTAAGTCCATGTACAGTTTTATTTGTAGAATAGTTTGATACATTGCTTTTCAGTTTTATACTACACTAGAATCACTCTACAGTTAAATATTTTCAGTTTTCTGTGATCTTGTCCCTCTAGCCGGTAGGATCTTGAAAATACTACTGGCCAGAGGGACAGTTTGTGTATAAGGTAATAATTGCACTTAAGTCCATGGTGTCTGTAAAAGTCTATTCATGCTCTGTGGCCATTGCAATAATTCAATGAACATGACAGTATCTGTGTGGAAGTTTAAACTGAACAATGGATTTAGAGTGTTAATTTAGTGAGGGAAATTGTTATATATATGTACATTTACAACTGATAAAGGAAATATGGAGACTAATCCTTTGCAAACAAATTCAATAGTTTACTACTGATGACAACTTTTGAGTTCTTTTGAAGGTACATTCCTTCAGTTTGGTAGCATTTGCTGTAAAATCTGCTTTTTCATCACTTCACGGAGAGAGGGAATGTCATCCTAGAAAATAAGACAAACATGGTGAATTTCTGCAAGAAAGTGTTATATAAATAGGAGATGTGTAGTTTTGTTCCAAATGATGTTCCATTACTTTGTCATGTGATGATAAGTGTTGATACTTGCTTTTGATTCAAACTACCTGGTTGAAATTAGGAGTTTCTCCTCTGCTAAGGTGCTCTGCAAACTAAACATAGATAATTAAGCAATAAGTTTAAAATGTATCACCAGCACAAGTGGTCAGTTAAGGTGAAAATGAACACTTTGATTTGAATTAACTCAAGCCAAGCTAATTATTTAAAGAGACATGGTAATTGATGGAATATGGTATTTGCACAACTTACCATACAGACAAAGACGCCACAATCATAATCATTCTTTTGCTTTGGTGTATCCTATGTATAGGGATTCAATTAAAATGTGTAAGAAAATGTTCAGTCAAAAGAGCTAGGGCTTGTGTGGACTAAGTGCAGACGAAGAGTTTGGCACATATATATTACTGTAAATCTAACTATCTGGCATATAATTAACTGACATCATCGCTACCATGTTGGATGACCATTAACAAAAGAAGTAGCTTTATTGTTCTTGTCATCCAACGTGGCTGCCAGAGTCTTTGTCACTTGAATTTCTTGGGAGTGGTTGCAAACTACCTATAGAACTTTCTTTTTTACCATGGGAAAGTGATCCTTCCAATTGTCCTCCTTGTACAGCTTTCCTCTTTTGCTACTTTCTTCCTTCAGAAAATCCCTAGTCACATTTTATCATCGAGGCATTGGTTAGTAAACTGATCTTGAGGGACAATAATGCATTTTCATAATATTTCTTTGTTTTACAAATGGATTATTGGAAAGATACCTGACTTTCCTGTAGAATAATTTATTGGCTGTAGCTGTCTGAAGTAAATCCCAGTAAGAGATGGTTCTTGTTGTCATATCTATGACCTAGGAATGGCATGTTAGTTACTTTTTTTATGAGTTAATTCCCTTCTTCCCAACCTTCTTAACTTTCAAGGATAGAGGGGAGAGGGTCAAATAGTTGATTTTGATATGCAACATACTATTTCCATAAGAAACTGTGAAGTATATCATACCCCAAGTGTCCAATGACCAGGGAGATGACAAGGTATGAAAACCTTATCAAAAGCAAATATGTTGGTCTGATGAGAAAAAATAGGAGACATAGTAATAAGTATCGACAGCATTTCTAAGGGAAACTGACTAGCGCATGGCAATATATCAGATACACTTACCTTCTTTGTCCACCTTGTGACCCAGAATTGGTAGTTAGTGGGCTCTGGAAATAGACCCGTTTCTTTTTGACAAGGTCTGCCAGTCTGTATGGAATAAGAGAGGAAAGGAACGATTTATCACAAAAATTAACGCCATCTTTAGCAACAAAACGAAGCGAAGAAGAAACCGACCAAAACTTTACCTCTTCAGCAGCAATAGTATACATTACAATTTAGCGACACTGTACATTACAGCATCAGTATTAAGTGACTAATCAACTTAAACAACCCCTAGTAATTTTTTAAATAGTGCACTGATCTTTTGAACCAAACTCTTTGTCTACTCTCCGAATAATAAATTTACTTATGGTGTCTGTCTCATATTCAGAAATCACCCAGCATACTTCATCGTACGTGGACACAAACATTTCTTTATCGGGAGGCAAAGAATCTTGTAAACTAGTTGAAGAATCCATTTTTCAATCTCAAAACATGGCTTTGATTTGATCACGACCACAGGGGAATTGTCCACCTATTTCATGCCAATTTCATCACGTGTCATTTACTAGTTACTGGGGGTGAGAGATTATGAACTATGTTAGCCACATATATATAAGCTATTTAATGCAACTGTAGCTCTATTTGGTCCATTCATTTATAATTATTTTTTGTGCTCTGACTAAAAAATTCAATCGGGTTCCGTTAAGTTGTCGTTTAACAATCTTTTTTTTGGGGGGGGGGGGGTGTGGGTGGGACAGGGGGTCAGAACCTCCCGCTTCTCATACCATGTTCTCCCGCTTCCCATACCTTTATCTCCCGACTCCCGTCCTCGTCCGTTTTGGTCCCGTCCCCTGTAAATAAGGAGACTGAAAACACATACTTGTCATTTAGCTGCGCAATCCTGACATCCTAAGTGACCACATTTCACGACCTATGATGTGACCACTGTGAAAGGGTTTCCAATGTTACCGCAAGTAGGCCTCAGTTTTTCAGCCCAGGGGTGAATTTTCATGTTCCCTTCAGTCCAGAAGTCTCAAAATAAGCTCAATGGAAGTCAAAAAGCATTTTGGATTCTTGTGTTTGAAAGTATTTTAATGCTTAATAGACGATTCTCACCTACTTAGAACTCTCACTTCCCGCCCTTTCCTCTCCCAGCCCATATTCTCCTGGTCTTCCACCCCCTGTCCTTCTCCCACACAATTTCATACATGGGTGCAGAAATATGCAAACTATTCAATCTGATTTATTCCAGAGTAACTGGGGTTACACTGCGTTATTTAGAAAGCTTCATTTTAGAAGTGACTTATCCTCTGCGCGATGACTTAATATACAGGAGGGAAATAGACTAGAAATGTTGCAATGAGTAGCTTTGTGAGTATGTCAGGTCAGTGTCCTTTAAGCAGTACATTTTGGTTAAATAAAGGATTTCCTGAAACCCATTTTTGTTAATGGAAAACACCATTCACCAAAACAAAAGATAGAAGGAAATTTTTGTTACTTTAATTTCTGTTTATTCCATACACAAAAAGTCTGTCTTACGCTAGGGAACAGTATCCAACAACTCTCCTGAAGAGATTCTTCTATCCTTACACAGAGTATTAAAGGCAGAAACATGTTTCATTAAATATTGATTTCTACAACTTGAACCCACTGGACATATAAGAAATGTGTCCCACTTGGAGTGAATGCAAAATTGATTTTATTAAGGCATTGAAATCAAGTGTCTGATCACCTTCATATAAATGCAACTCCTCAATATTCTAGCCTGCTTTATGACTTAAGAATAAGAGGAATGCATCAAACTATTCTGGACTAAGTCCAGTTACCTTATACACAAGCTGTCCCTCTGGCCAGTAGCATTTTTAAGATCGTACCAGCCAGAGGGACAAGATCACATAAAACTGAAAATATTACTGTAGAGTGATTCTAGTGTAGTATAAAACTAAAGAGCACTGTATCAAACTATTTTACAAATAACAATGCACACGGACTTAAGTCCAGTTACCTTATACACAAGCTGTCCCTCTTGTTGGTAGTATTTTCAAGATCCTACCAGCTAGAGGGACAAGATCACAGAAAACTGAAAATATTTAACTGTAGAGTGATTCTAGTGTAGTATAAAACTGAAAAGCAATGTATCAAACTATTCTACAAATAAAACTGTACATGGACTTAAGTCCAATTGCCTTATACACAAGCTGTCCCTCTGGCCGGTAATATTTTCAAGATCCTACCGGCCAGAGGGAGAAGATCACAGAAAACTGAAAATATTATTGTAGAGTGATTCTAGTGTGGTATAAAACTAAAGAGCAATGTATCAAACTATTCTGCAAATAAAACTGTGCATGGACTTAAGTCCAATTACCTTATACACAAACTGTCCTTCTGGCCGGTAGTATTTTCAAGATCCTACCGCCCAGAGGGACAAGATCACAGAAAACTGAAAATATTACTGTAGAGTGATTCTAGTGTGGTATAAAACTAAAGAGCAATGTATCAAACTATTCTGCAAATAAAACTGTGCATGGACTTAAGTCCAATTACCTTATACGCAAACTGTCCCTCTGGCCAGTAGTATTTTCAAGATCCTACCAGCCAGAGGGACAAGATCACAGAAAACTGAAAATATTAATGTAGAGTGATTCTAGTGTGGTATACAACTAAAGAGCAATGTATCAAACTATTCTGCAGATAAAACTGTGCATGGACTTAAGTCCAATTACCTTATACACAAGCTGTCCTTCTGGCCGGTAGTATTTTTAAGATCCTACCGGCCAGAGGGACAAGGCAAAGGAAGTTTGAATTCGGGGACCCACCGAATCAAGAGCTCAATAAAAAAAATTGTCCTCAAGGAAAGAAGTATTTAAAAACTCTTGTGCCCAAGTCAAAGACGTCCACAATGTCATGTTAGCGTGCAAATTTACGGTTTGCGAACTAGACGGGAAGAGACCTAAAGAAATATACAGCATTTTGCCGAACAATTCACTGCTTTACTCTCTACACATTATTCTTAACATGTCAGGTAAATGAAAACGTACTTGTCTTGTTGATCAACATAGTTTTACCACTGGCAATTCGCATATTATGTGATTGGTATAGTCCGTCATATTGGAATAGCCGACAATTTCCGAAAACTGCTCGACTCGGAAACTCGCTCCTAATACTCCTCGGTTGTCCTTCTGAGCGGTAGGATTTAGGCACAACCCAGCTCCCAGCTCCCGCCCGCCATTTTGAAAAGTGGAGAAGGCCCCGGGACGAGGTTGGTTCCTTGGCTCCATATTACGCATTATTATGGGATAGCGCATCATGGGATAGCTGGTTAGGTGATCTGGTTAGGTTGTATGGTTATAAATAATATACCTGTGTGCAGTCCTGTGTGTACTGTGTACTTCAAACTGAGGCGTAATGTCTTCGTACATCTCAAAGACGCAACACTTGCTGTTAATCATATGGCTTGCTGTCTTCGCTGCATTTGCTTTGATAGGTTTTCGAGATTTCCTTACGAACTTGGAGGAGAACAGGTGTGATATGACATGGATGTACGAATGGCCGCGGTACATAAAAGTGCCTCTGTGGAAAGGAACAGCAAAACGTTTTCCAAAGTATGCCTTATATCTTTATGGAGAAGGAGAATATGCAGATAGATCTAAAGGTCTTCGGTTGTCCGGAATCCCCGTTCTTTTTATTCCCGGCAATGCAGGAAGTTACAAGCAAGCTCGATCACTTGCGTCAGTAGCGTTAAGGAAGGCAGAAAGTCTGACATCTAAAGTCCATTTTAATTACTTTACGGCTGATTTAGATGAATCGCTGTCTGGCTTATTTGGAGGTGTATTGTATGAACAAACTGAATTTATAAGAGTTTGTGTGACACGGATCCTCTGGTTATACATGTACGAGAAGATCAAAAATCCACCAACATCTGTTGTACTTGTAGGGCATTCAATGGGTGGTTTGATTGCAAGAGGTTTGTTTACGTTGCCAAAGTTTGATCCAAGTGTTGTTCATACAATCATTACCTTTGGAACACCTCATTGCCATCCTGTCCTGTCCCTTGATCCACAGTTGGCGGACTATTATGAAACAGTAAACAGTTTTTGGAAAAGTCAAGCATTTAGTAATGATACTGAAGCAAGATTGAAGAATATAACTCTAGTGTCAGTGAGTGGTGGACTCAGAGATGTGTTGGTGCGATCAAGTCCCTCTTCCATGAACCATTTAGCTTCACAGTCGCAAGCTATCAGTCTTGTGACAACTTCTGTACCAAAAGCATGGCTCAGTGTTGACCACCTGTGCCTATGCTGGTGTCGACAACTAGTGCTAGTGACTAACCGTGCATTATTTGATATGATTGATCCAAGGAAGGGACAAATAATGGAAAATAAGCAACATAGAATGAAAATTTTTGAGCATTACTTTGTCAAGAATCCAGGACAATCAGCAGTTACTCTCAGTAATACTAGCAATGTACTCATAAAAAGAACAGATAAGGATTTTAGTCTAGTTGTTTTGCATAAGAGGCTGTGGAGATTCAAAGGAAGTGGCAAAACTGTAAAGGAACAAAACCTTTTTCTATTTTCTAAAGATGAATGGTCTGCAACACATGATTATTTAATGATAATCACAACCATCGACTCTGACCAGTGGTTATATGGGTGTCAGGAGGTTTCTGGTCAAGCTTGTACTAACATTTCAAGCTTATCTCACCTTGCAGAGGTACTTCCTTGGGGTGGCTCAACAATGAAGTATGTAAAGCTTGAGCTCAATCATTTTCCAGAAATACCATATTTTGCTGTTAGTATACCCGATTCAAGAAAATCCACCATTGTTTGGTCGGAGTATCAATCATCCAGCGGCACAGAGTATGATGTGGAATTACCAGGAGTGTTATCTAAAAGGTCAAAGGTTCTTGATATTGCTTCTGATTCTCTTTTTGCCAACATAACTTTAAAATCTGTAGTAAAGAGTTGGAAGGTGTACATTTTTGACATTGAACCCATAGACTGTGATACCAGAAGGTCAGTGTTGATAGCAAGAATTCATGTACCCTGGTTCAATGAAGATGTGTACAATTTTTCAAGCAATGGTTCAACAAAACTTGTATTAAAATTACATCACCCAAAGCCAAAAGGAAACAAACACCATGTCCAGATGCATCTGTGGTTAGATCCAAAGTGTTCATATAGAGTGAGTGCTCAATATGACTTTTATCAAACACTTGGCCAGATATACAGATTTTATGCGGTACAGCTCTTTTGTTGGACATTTGCAATTGTATTGCTGGTGTTTGCATGGCAGCTCTCATCAATCAGCATTGAACAACAGTGTGAGTCATTCTTCAGTCTGATTTCAAATGTGTCAAAGAGCCTCAGAGGTCTGCTTCTGGTTGCACAAAGTCATTTCTTTGTCTCACAATTTGTTCTTGCATTTTTTTTACTGAATGGTGAGAGTGGCCAACATAGCTGGCTTCCGAACGTTGATGACTTGAAGACCTTTATTTGGTTGCTGCCACTGGTTCTAATCATATCAACAGCTGTAATTATTGTCATTGCTTTATTTGTGTGGACTGGCCTGTTTGTAAGGTTTGGTGGTTTAATTTTAAGTCATTTGAAATTGTCACTTTATGTGCAAACTGGAATTGGAGTTAAGGACTGGATATGTGGAACTGTCATCATTATAATATCACTTCTTTTCTGTGGAACTTTGAGCCTTATTTTGATCTTCATTTTGTGTCTTTGGAGAACTTGGAAATATGCCGCTCTTGTTAAGATATGCAAGAGTCAATTACCTAAGCAGAGAAACCATAGGCAGATAACCATAATAGAAAGCCTGGAAAACTTTGGCTTGACTTTGTGTGTGCTGATTTTGCTACTGATCATTATTAATTTCCCAGCGTTGGTAGTCTGGGCAAAAAACTTGACATTTTCTTACCATCTTCATTCAGATCACACCACTTTAATTTCAATTATTATTGGTGTAAACATGATTGGATTTCAGCCACTGATAAAGGTTCCTCGTTCTCTGGTGTACCTGTGCTTTGTAACAAGTATTGCTATGACACAAGCTGCAATCATCCCTCTGCACATGATACCCTATACTGTTTGCTTTCTTTTTACTGTGTTAAATGTGTCTCAGTTTTTTGGTAGATTTAAAAGGCAGAAAGAAGATTGAAGCAACAGACAACACCATAAACAGTTTTATTAGTAAAAGACTACAGATATGCAATATTTAATTCTCAATTTCCTTTTGTATTATTTTTGCATTTGTTATGACTACATGAATTGTTATTGAAACCCCTCTATAAAGAAGTGTCATAAAGTTATACCTGTATATCGCTATAGGAACCCAGATGTAATGCTAGCTGTTGACATATGATTACCCAACCAAAGAGAATTTACATTTTGACAATCCAAATGAATTAGTTGTTTTCGTTCATTTTCTTTCAGTGTTTCTAAAGGAAATATAGTCGAACCTCCCATAAGCGACCACCCAAAATGTCAAGCCTATGTGGTCGCTTGCGGGAGGTTGGCGCTTACGAGAGATTAGACCACATTGGGTCAAAATTTTGCGTCATTAGCATATGGTAACTGCAGAGACTTCATGAATGAATGTTTTATTCATGGAAAGTCAATTCTGAGAAAAATAAGGTACGTCCCATTGAGAAATTTGCGCTCTATTATCTGTCAAGTGGTCGCTTACGAGAGGTTAAAAACAAAAGAAAATTTCAGACTATTAGTTCTGAAAGTGGTCGCAGTCGCTTACGAGAGGTGGTCGCTTACAAGAGGTTCCAAATATAGTGATTTGACTTGACAACGTTTGGTCTTTTGGCAAACTGGTCGCTGAGGAGAGGTGGTCGCAATCGGAGGTTCGAGGGATCATGTTTTACTTAAGGCATCTGTCGGTCGAGTATCGGCCGATACCATCGCCCACCGACAATCGGTCGACATATCGGCCAATACGCGGCCGATATAACTGATACCAGTTTACCGACCGTACCTGATCTACCTGAAAACGGATTTTTTTCTGAGGTCAGTTTTTCAGAACCGAGGTCGGTTGCACAGACACAAAAAACTGATCCGTCCGTCGATGTCTGTCGATATGTCGGCCGAGTGTCAGTCGACATATCGACCGATAGTGTCGACCGATACTCGGCCGACAGATGCCTTGAGTACACATGATCCGGTTCGACTGCATAGGATGTTTTCTCCACGTTAGTTACTGTTTCTACTGAGTTATGCATCAGTCAATTCCAGCTGTGCCCATCCCTCCATCCCCACTCCTCCCTGGACATTGGTTGTGTTTGATATTTGTAGACTGCATTTAGGCCTTAATAGGTTCTGGTTAGCCTGAATATCACTCAGATTAGCCTGAACAACACTCGGGTTTCGCTGTATAATATGTTTGGCTCTCAGAATTGGAATTGGGAATGGGATATTACTTAAAAAGTCCGCGGTTTGCCGGCTGCAGTCTGCAAATGTAATCAGACATAACTGGGGCAAAAGTGGGGCATTTCCCACACCGTCCAAACTAGGGGATGGGTATTAACCTTCCACCCAATTACCCTGAGGCGTATTTTGACCATCTCGATTTTTTCATCTTGCAGCATCATTACCAACTCATCGGCTTAAACGGTAATTTTTTTTCTGGAATACATCTACATAGGGTAAGAATAAGACGGTAGACCTGCACAATGACCTACATTTTCACTTGGAAAATCCGAGATGGAGGTATGGTTGGGCGATTCAGTTGATCCTTCGTTCCTTTCTTCGCTTCCGATTAGTCTTTTTGTGATCAAATCCGCTGACCAGTGTATAAGGTTGTCGCAGTCGTAGTGAAGTTTAAGTAATTATATTCAACATGGAGGTGAAACGATTTCCTCGCCTAGTGAGCAGTTGAAATTTAAATTAGTATTAATCAAATATTATGAGAGTGCGTTCGACGCTGTCACTTTATACCGCGTTGGCGAGAAAATTTTCCAGTCGATACCTGTTACCTGTTACCTAGCTTCTTTGTGCCTCGTGGCACATAAGGCCTCCAAAGAATGCCTCCAATTTTCTCTGTTGGCTGCAGCAGCTCTTGCCTCATCCCATGTACGCCATCCCGCGCTGTTCCTCTGACGTTCTTTGGGTGGGCTAGTGATCTCATCTGCCCAAGGATCTCCGTTTGGCTTTCACCCCAATGCGTCATCAAACCTCTCATGGTGTGAGGAGTGACCACGACGTCCCCCAGATCATTTGAAATTATTCTGCTTCTGGTTTCGGTAATAATATGTTTTTTACAGGAACGGGTGATCAGCCCGCAGCCCAACCCCCAACCTGGAGGACCAGGGAGCCTCTTCGTCTGGCCCCTACCCTTCGACCTGTTCGGCATGGGTGACCCTACCAGGTGCACATGGTACCCGCCGACATAGCTCTGGGGGTCACTGGGGCACGCAAACCACTCCACCACGACCAGGTGATGGCTCCATGGAGTGGTTTTCCAGTCGATAGATTTTCTTAAATTTTTGCTGCAGTCAGATAATGAGTTACTTGTGTCAGAAATGCAAAAAAAATTAGGGGTTACCGACTTCGTTTCAGAGATAAAGCTTGTTGAAAACTACCCTGATTTTTAAAAATTGGTGCACGTAATTTGGCATGGTCTACAGGGGTTTATAGTTAAAAATATCAAAGGCGAGTCAACGGAGGCAAACGATCTTAGTCATATTTTGCACAAGTGGGTCTGTTGCGTAAATAATTCCAAATCTTGCCAACGTTTCACAAAACTTAACCCTTCAAGAGGCATTTGAAACCGTCGCACAGATATAAAACAAGAGCTAAAAATAACGGAATTCGATGGACATTTTGCAAAAAATTCAAACTTCTAATTGATAGATTTTCTTCACTTTTTTCTTTTTTTTGCTAAACGTAGAAAACCGTTAGATAAAATGATCTATCAAAAGAAAAATGGGGGTCATGGAACGTCCAAGATCGTTAAATCCAGGCAAAGCTATAGCAATGGCCATCTGCCCTATCATTGTTCATTTTATTACTTAGTGCGCGCATCGATGCATGACGTGGCGAGTGAATTTGCGTGCGCAATAAGGATGCGCAGAAACTGTTAGCGCGAACGTCCTTATATGATTTCACTAACCGACTTTCAACCTAAGTCTGTTGGTAAAATCAACATTTTTCATTACCAACCGAAGATTTACAAACAGATATGCATAGTGTCAAAGTCCGTGAAGAGGTCCCCTGTATAAACTTGCCTAGTTCCTGTTCGGCTTTCTCCTAGGCCTTCACGGTCAATTGATTTCGGTGACGTAACAGTAGCGAACGGCCCGGAGTATACACTGTAACAGAATGCGCGTGTGTTCAGATCAGCAGCAAAATGCTTGTTGATTTTAGTAGGCTTGTTATGTTCAGGGATTTCAATATTCATGGTCCTTCATAAATATTTATGTACAGCAGAAAACCAATGGGGCTCATTTACTCGATCGACTTTGCTAACCGGACAACTTCAAACATTCTCACCAAACAACTCAGGCGGAGAAGCACCCTGCGAGCAGGACATCTTTTATCTCTTTTTTTGAGCGGATAGAAGACGAACATATGCTTTCTCGGTACAAAGCATAAGTACCGGGTGCCTTGAAAACAAAGACCCCCTAAGACTCCTAAGACTCCAAAGACCCCTAAGACCCCAAAACTTGAAAACAAAGACCCCCCATTTTTTACAATTTTTTTTTTGGGGGGGTGGGTACTTTTCTCCCCAGTAGCCCCCGGAAAAATCGGGAGGGGAGATGGGTGACCATTCGTGTAATGTTTTTTTCTTTGTCAACGGCACTGATTGGAAAAGCTAAGCCATGAGCGTGCAAGCAAGATAATTTACCTTTGTCTGGTGTTGAACTTTTTTCACCAATTGACGAAATGAATTTCGGGAAATGTATAACCCTCTAGGTTTGTGTGCGGTCGAGTGTGATTCAGTTACCTTATTGTTACTTATTTTCGTGGGAACTTAATTTCCCGATTTCCTTAAAACATTTACGGATTGAATAATGCGCAAAGATTCGGTTTGACTCATCTGTTCTCCATAGGGACCGGAAACCCTACAAACTAGTAATCATAATAACCAAAAGTTAGGAAGTACAGGCGAGATCGATGCAAGTGGGATTAATAAAAGTTTAACAGACATGGGAAGCGATTTATGATTTAGTCTGCCCAAGAGCTCAGGCAGAATCTGCTTAACTGTATACTTTCGGTCATATATGGTGACGCTCAGCACTGGCACCGGTTGCAAAAAGTTTTACGCCAGGCTACTCCCCCTCACAAAGTCTCAAGGCTTCACGATGTCTGTGTAAAGTTGCAAGTCACAGCAGTGAACTAAAATCAGTCTGAACAGAGTTACGAGTCGATTCGAGCGAGCTTTTTCAATAATTGTGCCTTGAAAAGCAGAGTATTTTACTGTCTCAGTTAACCTTGAACGCGCTGTAAAATCCAAAATGATCTATTTTCAGATTCCCTCTCCCCCCCAACTCCCTCGAATAAGACAAGTTCTTTAGGTCGGGTGGTAAGAAAAAGGAGAGAGTACTGGGGCGAGAGGAAGTACAGTACAGTTGTCAGTTTGTCAACCTTGTGCTTTCCACAGGAGATTAAGCGCGGAGGGTGGTACATATTTTAAAACTCCACCTCTTCCCCCATATTTTGGGGGGAAGTGATAAAAAGATGAGAGAGTACAAACTGAAGACTTTAACTTTTAATTTAAACTGTTCTGATTATTGTACACATGAAAAATCACAAGAATGGCCTTCCCTCCCCCTCCCTCAGAAAAAGGTCATTTTTCTGGGGGGTCTATATTTCCGGGGGTACTGGGGAGAGGAGTAGCCCCCGAGAAAAAAATATGTAAATGAAAGGGTTTTTGTTTTTAAGTTTTGGGGTCTTAGGGGTCCTGAGGGTCTAAGCTGGCTTAGGGGGTCTTTGTTTTCAAGACACAAGACAAATTTTCATAATCCTGGTATGGAATTGAGGTTATCGGCCAAATGTTTTGCCCGTTTTAATGTAGTTAATGTCAAAAGGAATTGTTAAGCGAAAATAGGAAGTAAATTTGTCAATTTTCAAGTAAATGTTGATAAGGATTTCCGCGTTAACGTTGGGCGACATCTGTAGAGCGTATGCACATGACGTCATGGCAGCCATATTGTTGCTCCGAAACAATGAAACGGCGGCCATGTTGGTGTACCAAACCAATCCTGTGGGAGTTCAACTCTTTTCTTATGTAAATATATTTTCTTGTTCCAATAAATTTGCATGGCTGCTGGACACGTGAGTGCATACGCTCCATATGTTATAAGTATTGACATTAAAACGGGAAGTCAATCGCTCTAGCCATACCTCAACCAAACTTAAACAAACAAACAAACATCATATAACATTGAATTCTTTTATCTTAAAAAATGTAAAAAGAACTAAAAACCAGAACAACTAGTTTTGAAGTAAAGGAATAATTTAAAAAGTTTAAGGTGCCTGGTGCTTCAAAAAAATTAATCAAATTGTTTCACCTGTCAAGCTTTCAGAACTATTGCAAAACAAAGTTATAGTGCCGTCATCAGGAAAGCATTCTGGTGGATAATTGTCTTAATTCAGATTTTCTTCCAAATATTTGTAACTTGAAATTTTTATGATAGAAACGGAAACAAGCTTCAATTTCGGAAAGGGAATTTTATGAGAATTCAACACTCGAGATTCTTTAACGAATACAACAATTTGGCAAAACCAAATAAATCAGTAGACCTTCATCTATTTTTTTTTGTCTACTAAGCAACTGAAATCACCCATTCCCTAAACAACAATGTTGTACGTCTGATAACGAACCATGTTTAAAGCATTTAGTTGTTATTTTGCGATGAAATACGATCTGTTTGTAAATTTCTGCCGTCCTTGTTCAGGGCCCGGTTGTTCGAAAACCGACTACCGCTAACCCAGGGTTTAAGTTAACCGAGGTGTGTGTTTCTCTTGTTCACGATTTTTTTTTTTGCTTTAACTGCAAACAAAAATCTGTAAAGCAAAGGCAATATTTAAGACAAAAGGAGTTGAGTGGAATTTATTCCTCCTCATCTGGTTTGTGTGTGTGTTTTTTTTTTCTCTTTTCTGAAAATGAAAAAAGTATCTGAATTGAATTCAGGAACGAGCAAAACACGGTCATTTTTACTTGAACTAAATATGGGCTTGAAAATTCTTTGGTCACGTCGTCACTGAAATACAGTAATAGCCCACGTATAAGAACCTGGGTTTTAAGAACCTGTTAGGCTAAAATTTTCATTTTAAGCCCCCTCCACATAAGAACCTATTAAGGCTAACATTTTAAGTTAGGTTCTTATCAGTGGGGTTGCTGTAAAAGTGTATAGGTAGAAACTGCTGAATTAAGATCACATCTATTTTAAAGTAACTTGACATAACTTTTTTTTTCTTTCAAGCTTAAGTACCATGTTGTATGTCTATTGTGTTTGCCATCCAAATAATTCCCCAAGTATTTGCAAGTACTGTACTCTACTACAGTATCAAAGAAAGCTTTCTGACCATCTCCAACTCTGTGAGAATCACAAAATATTAAATGTAAAATATCAAAATATATCCCAATGAAATAAAAAACTGCAAAATATCAAAACAACGTAAGCTCCCAATGAGCAATGCCTCAGCTTCTCAACATGAGTTTCTTTGTTATGTTTTGTTAAGGACATATACTGTACCTGCACTGAACTGCCTATAGGCATTGCTCTATGGTACAAATAAATGATTTATACTGTATTATGAGATGATATTTCTAATATATATAGTGTATTCAGATGAAATTCATATGAAAATATAAGAACCTATTTTAAGAACCTTGGTAGCCTAAATATGCTTTAAGTACCATTTATATAAAAACGTATTTAGGCTAAACTGAAAAATTCAGGTTCTTATACGTGGGCTATTACTGTAAACTAATAAGTAAGCAAATTTTCGACTTGTAGCGTGTTTGTAACCAGCCAAGAATAATGTTTCTTTTTCTGCTCTGTGCGTTAAGGGAATCATAGTTATTCGTAATCAATCGCAAATCAAATTAAGGTGACTCTAAACACTGAGTTTCCAGCACTTTTGAAGACGTAGATTTTGATGAATCATTATAACCATTCTTTATCAGCTGATGGTACAATCATGGTATCATAAAACTGCCCAATCGTTGGTGAACACGTTGTTTTCATTTTCTTTATAAAATAGGTGACTACATGCAACAGTATGACATGGTCTAAACGAATATTCCGAGAATTTCAGAGCCAATGACACAATCTTGAACAGGGTGAAGTCCTCTAAGTTACCTGGGAAGGAATTACATCAAAACCGTAAATGGAATAATGATGTCCTTTCTAAGGTGGCAAGCTGTTACAGCACTCACTCCGATCCGTGATTAGGAAAGTCAAGAACTTTGTACCGTTTCACATTAGAAAGCAGTTAGTAAAATATCATGTGCTTTCAAGATTGAACTATAACAATGTAGTATATCATCAGCTCCCTAATAACCTCATCCATCGCTTGCAGCGTGTACAGCTCGCGGCTGCCAGTTTCTTCTTAAACCGTTTCACTAGTATATCTAATGTGCCAAAACTTGGCTACCTGCCTGTTAAGTACCATAGAGATCTCAACCTATCAAGGATTATATGTAATAGACCTTTTTCGACTGGGCGGTTTGTTGCCCCATTTCAGACCATGTGATGATTCTCTTGAGAATTCCTCCTTTCAAATTTTCAAATAGTCGTGTGCATATGAATAAGTAATTTTTAGATGGATAAAAGAACTATTCTCTAGAGAATATCACGTGGTCTGTAATGGGACAACAAACCGCCCAAGCGAAGAAGGTCTATTAGACGTCCGAACACCGACACGCAACTTGAGATCTTCCTCAGAACTTAATTTGGTGGTGCCTCAGTTCCCTGGCACGTTTCAGGACTGCGCAACGCGCTTGTTTAACAGCTTGCCTAAGGACATTAAAAACACCACTGGCCCTGAGGGACTCCTTCGGAAATGTAAAAGCCTTTATTTTTCCTCTGCGAAAGCCAAATTTGAGTAATTTATTCTTAGACTTGTTTTCCTTTTCTTTATTCAAGCTTGTAGATATTTTTAATGTAGGTGGATTCGATTTTCCTTTTTACTGTATATAGGTCTTAACATATATGTAGAAGAGCCATGCTCAGTGGAATGCTAATAGACCTTTATTATTGTTATTATTATTATTGTTGTTATTGTTATTAGTATTATTATTAGTATTATTATCGACCTGCTAAAAACACCCTTAATTGTAACGTTGAAGCCAAAACTTTGAGGTGGCTCTGAACCCTATATGCAGAACTTTATTAAGGATGGTGCCTACTTTTGTTAGTGCGCACAAGTTCTGCGCATCATGCAAGGCATGGTTTACACTCCACGCGTAAGGGATGGCATTGGCGTAATCACCTACGCTAACAAGTACGCGACTAATATGAAAGCAAAATTTTCCTACTGTGACTAAATCAAGTTTAATGAACCTGAATTAACATTAAGAACACCAGAATAGAAGCATATCATTAACCACCTACCAGTAACGTCTTGCAGCTGAAAAACTAGCTGTTATGCGTAGAAAATTATACTGAAATCCAACTGTAAATATGTACCTGCAGATGGGGTAGTGCGCGCGCTTGACAAGTGCGAGAGACGTAAATATTTGACTTACTGGGGGGGGGGGGGGTGTCAGGAAACAATGTAACGGGCCTCGTAAAATTTTTCAAAACAGAGAAAAACAACTCATTTAACTTTTAAAAACCCGTGGCTACCCCTACATTGAAAGCCTGTTTAATAAGGGTTAGTTTCTTGTTGTGGGAAAAAGCTATTTAGACTATTTTGGCTAAAGCAGAGGAGAGCTGTCAGAGACGCTAAAAGCGCTACTGCGACGATTTTGTAAGTTAAAAGCATACCAAAAGTGGTTTTTATGTTACCATTTCCTATGTAGTTTAAAGATCTTTAAAAATGTGTTTGCATTTCTGGGTGTAAAGGCGAATTCTAAAGAAAACTGTGAATGAATATATTTTCCTTGTTTTTCAGGAAAATGCTGATGTCAGCAATTTTATTGAGATTCAAGGTTAAGTATCTCGGGAAAATGCGTGGCTACCCCCAGTTTTCTTTGTCCAATAGCTCTTATTAAGATCTACTTTTTCACAGGTCTCCCCATGGTCCTAATCTGACGCAAAAACCTTTGTATTTAGTAGGCACCGTCCTTAAACTTTGCCAAAAGTTTCGTCCTACCCTATTTATCAAATTTGAGAATATAGAAAATTCAGTGACGTTGCCGTTTTTGAATTATAAGTCCTGTTTTGATCCGCCTTGAAAGAATTCGTTCATGACTTCAGCTGTGTTCATATCGAGTTCTAGATGCACTTTGGAAGTTTGGAGAGCACGCAAGAAGTTAGAGTTGCTCTCCGCCACACCTTGATCAACTCTTACGCTTCTCTGGCGTTCTCCAAATTTCAGAACCCCATATAAGCACGTTAAGCATGAACCAACTCTTGCATAACGCGAAGCTACGATTAGGTTGTCTTAACGAGCCGCACAATCATTTATTCACTTTACACGATAGAAGTGTTCCACTTACGGTAGACTTACCGGAGACATTCCTAGGATAAAGATTGTCATACAAACCAGAAACAGGAGTGCTCACCGGAGCCGATATACAAAATATCCGCTCCACAGGGCTTAGTGCGCTGGCTGGGATTCTTAAGCATTGGCATGGAACTTGTTGGGAAGCCCGCTTCAAAACAATAGCTCGCTTACTGGTTTAAACTCGGAAGCTTATCCTAGCTGGAAAATGCGCATTTTTGGCATAAATCTAGCTGGTAAATTTTAATGTGAGGTTTTCCCTGGTAGACTCCATTACCAGCCGCCACTCTGGAAAATTAGCCCCGGGAAATTAGCATGCACTCATCAACCGAAGGCATTTCGCGATGGACTCAGGGTGCCGCCTAGTGATATGGTCACTTAGGATTCGTCTATCCAGGCATGCGCTGCGTCATATTACACAGCAGTTATATGACCCCTGTGTGACAGCTGAGCTGTCAACTTTGAAAGCGAAAACGTTGCTATTGCAGGCCGGGCACGGTCACGTCCCAGCCAAAGCTTTTGGCTACACTGCAGAAACTGCGAGAGAGAAGAATAAAATTTTGTTAAACGTGTTTAAGGCATTTCATTTCAGCACGAACTGCGTACCTTTCTGCAAAAATAACCGATCTCTCCGTTTGATTCTGTAAGCTGCTTGTCCTCTACTTTCTTGGATTCCCCGTCTGGTGAGCAAAGTATGTATAATATTTAGACTCAATAGCTCTTTAACTACGCAAATGTTTAATAAAAAGATTTAAAAGGCATTTCATATACTCTACAGGTAAAAGCCGTGGAAGGTTTATTAAGTTTTCAAATACAATCGGCCATCGATCGATCAACGGACTTTGTTTGACTTTGTTGCTATGTGAGTACAATGACACTTCTAAGCGCGTAATCAAACAAACATTTTTAGGCTCAATGGCTCTTTAACTACGCAAATGTTTGATAACAAGACTTAAAAGGTGTTTCATACTCTACAGGTAAAAGCCGTGGAAGGTTTAATAAGTCCTCAAATACAATCCGCCATCGATCAACACACTTTGTTTAACTTTGTTGCTATGCGAGTGCAACAACAAATAAATATATTTAGACTCAGCCGCTCTTGGAAAATGTTTAATAAATAAAAAGGTTTTACGGACGGTTCAAACTCTACAGGGTAAAAAGCCGTTGATGGTTTTCAAAGTTTTACAAATACTATCGGGCCAGTATTGAAAAAAGCTTGTCTCCCAGAATGAAAATGCTTTTCAGAGTGTTTTCCGCGCGGTTGTTCCTCATCGGCGGTGCTTTACTTTGTGAAAATTTTGGCTTGAGATGGACAACTTAATGAAAAGAACTGAGACTTCACTCCGTGAGGTATGGAGCTCCATCCCCGCCAAAAATCAAAGTTGATCACAACATTCAACTTGACAGTCTAACAATTAACTTGGCAAACATCAACATCATATTTCACTCTTCAACTTTCTACTTTGTATCACAATCATTGAAACTTTAAACATCAACTTGCAAAGTGACAGTTCAACGTTCAACTTTATCCATCAACATTCATGTTAACATGCCAATAATGATCTTGACACATGGGCTGTCAGCGAAAGATGAAGTTTGAATCTCCAAGTCGAATGTTGAGTCACCAAAGGCGCACCAATCCCGCCAAAATTCAACTTGAGAATTCGACTTTCAAGTTAATAATTTAACATGAAATGTTACGTGTCAATATCCGTGTTTAGCCATGAACATTGCTATTGCTGATGACGTAAATATGTTCACCATGACGTAATGTTCAATTTCTCAAAGTTGGTTTCAACCTCGTTCCCAGGGTCCTCTCTCTTCCTCCCTCGAGAAAGTACCCTGGTTGCGGCTGGTCACGTGTGTGCTAGATTTGTTTTGCAGATTCCAGAAAAATGATTGGAGGGAGGGGCAGGACAGTTAAAGTTTGTCTCCACTGAGCTCACCTACTGAGCCCAGTAGGGAGTGGAATTTTGTAACCTCGGCCGAACTCACAGCGAAGGCATTGACACATTCGATATTGGAGTTTTCGATCGGCAAAATCACAACGGAGAAATTGATGCCTTCGTGTAGAGTTTGATACGTCCAGTGTTGGGCCAAGAGACTAGCATTGAATTTGATTGAATTCATCCAATCGACAGTTTGACGGTCATTCGGTTCTCTTGCTGTGAGAAATTTTATGAAGAACGCGACAAACGGTCGCGCGTTTGCAAAATCCAACGGCTTTCGTTTTAAAACTGTTTTAGCGGTAAGACCAATTTTCGGCCAAGAAACTAGCTTCTCATTTAGCTGAATGCATCCCGTCGATGATAATTTGACGGTTACTTAATTCTTTTGCTGTGAAAAACTGATTAAACTAATCCGAAGCAGCTTGTTGACGGTTTTTAAAAAAGCACTGAAAAATAAGCAAAGTTCCCTCTCAATTAGCATCTCATACTCATAGAAGTTCAGATCATAGCGACGAAACATTGGTCAGGCAGGATCTCTGACAAACAACTTGCTTCACTTTCAAAATAAATAACGTCTGTATAGCAACGTAACATTTACCTCCCTAGACAGTGTTGCCAAAATTTAAGTTGAGGACTCACCCTCTGTGCGGTTTTGGTTGGCATACGTATACACGTGACCAGCCGCAACCAGGGTACTTTCTCGAGGGAGGAAGAGAGAGGACCCTGGGAACGAGGTTGAAACCAACTTTGAGAAATTGAACATTACGTCATGGTGAACATATTTACGTCATCAGCAATAGCAATGTTCATGGCTAAACATGGATATTGACACGTAACATTTCATGTTAAATTATCAACTTGAAAGTCGAACTCTCAAGTTGAATTTTGGCGGGATTGGTGCGCCTTTGGTGACTCAACATTCGACTTGGAGATTCAAACTTCATCTTTCGCTGACAGCCCATGTGTCAAGATCATTATTGGCATGTTAACATGAATGTTAATGGATAAAGTTGAACGTTGAACTGTCACTTTGCAAGTTGATGTTTAAAGTTTCGATGATTGTGATACAAAGTAGAAAGTTGAAGAGTGAAATATGATGTTGATGTTTGCCAAGTTAATTGTTAGACTGTCAAGTTGAATGTTGTGATCAACTTTGATTTTTGGCTGGGATGAAACTCCATAGCAATGATCTTACTGAATAAAGCTATCTATCTTATTAAAGGAAGAAATAAACAGTCCGTTTATAAGGAGAAACAATCCGTTTCCCTTCTTTATTTGATCCTAGCATACGCATCAATTGTAGTTTGAAAACAGCAGATGATATTTGTTGATCTGACCTAGGGGTAATTCCAAAAGACACGCAGTCACAGTAGCGTTTTTCACACGAAAATGGGAGAAGTGGCGCTACCTGAGAAACAACTGCCGTTTTCGGTCAAAGCACACGACATATAACAAACCGCGTGGCTCTGGGGGTGGAATTACCCCTAACGATTCTAGAACGCATGCGTTTTACATGTTGGGTTCTACCACGAGGGAAAACACTCAACGTTTTTGTGTGATCTCGTATGAAATGTATCTTCCACCTAATGTATTAGTCAACATGAACGATAACTAAGCTACGCATGCGTTTAGGGCAAATTAGTTTTGTTCTTAAGAGAATGGTACAATAAGGAAAGCAAAGGGTTTTCTGAAACAAATTTATAGCTTTGTGAAGTTATTACAGAAGTAACGTAGGTACCACACAGTTTACCTAGTGTTCACAAGTACCTGCCCCATCCCACCCAACCCCCCTTCCTGCAAGGCTACTTAATTAATTGAAATTAATAAATTACAAACATTAAATTTTACACCTTGGTGCCATAGTCCTTTAGCGACGTCAGCCCCCAAACCATCTCAATAGTGCACTCTGCACTAAAAACAACATCAGGTAATACAGGTTTCGGGACGAGGTTGGTTCCTTGGCTCCATATTGTACCGTTGTAGTTACGTCCTATGTAGCAGACATGTCCTCTGACGTAATGTGATATACGGAGCCAATCATATCATGCGTTCTACTTAATGACACGCAGCATATGACTGGTAACTAAACTCCGTTGCAGTTCGGTCTTCGAGCAAAATTGATTTTTGGAGGGGTAGCGTACGGAAGCAGTATTTGACTTTGTATGTCTTTAAACTGAACCAGAGTGACTCTGAACGTAAATATGCAGCGACTATTTGCAAGAATGGCATTTACCTCACAAGATTTCTGTCGGAAATTGACCGCTTAGTGTATTTTCAGTTTCAAATTCAACATGAAAGTTCGATCGAAGATTTAAACAGTGGTTGCTCTCCGGTTTGCGAACTGCGTGTTCCCGGCCAGCCAATAGTAAACTCCGCGCTTTGATTATCCTCAAATTATTCAGATCGTTTAATGATATTACAGAGGCAAAACAAAATTTCTGAGAAGCAGTGTAACCAATTTTAGTTTCGGTGATGTAAAACTACCACTCAATCTGCGCAATATTTCTCTATTCCCAATCTTGTCACTCACACGAAATCCGGTTCGCGAAAGCCCTCTTCTCAGTATAAGTTTGTTGAGGCTGACTGAACCTTTTTGGGTAAGCCGTCTCCTGTAGCACCGAACATTTATTACAGAAATTTTCTTGTCGAGTAGATTTTTATGGCCGGAGTGCTTTCTAACTGTTCCTAGTTCGCTTTGCTTTACAAAACAGCAGTAGTAGTCAAAAAACCACGGAGCACTTTGTGGCCTATTGAAAACACCACAGAGCGCTTTGTGGCCTACTCAAAACACCACAGAGCGCTTTGTGGCCTATTCGAAACACCACAGAGCGCTATGTGGTGTTTTATTTTGGGATTTAACATTGAAAACTGGATGGTTCGTTGACTCGCAAATATCTCACAGCTATTTTCTGAAATAATTTGGTTTTTCCAATTTTTCACACCACAAAGCGCTTTGTGGCCTATTCAAAACACCGCAAAGCGCTTTGTGGCCTATTCAATACACCACAAAGCGCTTTGTGGTCGTCATCGTAATCATAGCGATTCTGTCAGTGGAAGTTATACTATGTGGACAAAACTGGCAGAGGGGCTCTCTTATTTTGACAGGGAGGTTGGCAAGATTTTCGCCCCACCCCTTACATTAATTATGCATGCAATTTTTTGACTGACTCGTTCTTTTCACGATTGCTGTTTGAGTATAATGTGATAGTTTGAGATAGTTGCATACATAATTAATGTATGGCGCTGAACGGAAATCGTACCTGGAGGTTAGCAGAGTGCTCTTAAAGAAACCTCTGAAAGGAACCAATAGATTTTCGCAAACGTGCTGAGCAAGGTTATGTTGAACACTATTTCAGTTTTTGTTTTTAGAAAGAAATATCACCGAATCTCCGATATAAGACTCGATACCCTTAAAAGTACTCGTTATGGTTATCAGACAGAGCACTGACTGCTAATGAGATTTGCATTCCTGGGATCGGCTGGAACTAGCTACAACGGGTGCGTGTTACTAACCGGGAGAGACGATGAAATGAAAGCAGAAGGTTGAAAATTAGGAATTCAGTGATACCTCAACCTATCACTTGTTTCGGTTAGAGAATCTTAGAGGGATTTATTATGTTCATTGATTTATAGCTCTATTGTTAGTCCTCGTTTGTAGGCACACCCCTCAGGAATTTAGCATTGAACATGGAATGAAACTTACGTCGGATACTGATACGGGTATTTCTTTTTTTTAACAAGTCTATGGATCTCGCCACAACATTGCAAGGCGAAGAACTCGACCAATGTTTTACCAACACGGACCTCATACTAGTTCAATAACATAATTCAGTTATGACAAAGAAGATTACAAATCTTTTTTTATTTATTTATGGCTAGACTGGAATTTATACAACTGGTGTTTTCATGAGCAGGTATAATTACCATTATCACTATCAACTGGAATCTTATAGATCTTTCTACACACGGGCGAACCAAAACAATCTGACTTGTGACCTTGAATTAATTGGCTTGAGTTATCTGCAATGCTCACGTATGATACAAACCGTTGCTTTATCCAAACATTTTCGAAAATTATATTTTAGGGCATGTTTTTAGCCTGTGTTGTAAAACCACTATAATCTTGAGATTTGTATTGTTACAAAGGCAAAATAACCAAAGTTAGAATTAGTTTGAGAAATTCTATTTTTGACAGATAAATGCCTTTTGGACATACTAATATAATACTTACCATTGCATTTACAGTGGTGCACTTCTAACACAGGCCACCAAACTAATTTTTTTTCATCATTGTTTGATATGTTTTCAACAACTTTCCTATGGCTTCCATTCAAATCTGGCAAATCCAAATTATGAAAAGAAATGTGAGAGGTGGAGTTGTCGACTGATCAACAGGTTACATGATGCTTGATATTTTCACCATTCATGCATTTTGATTAGCTTATTTAAACCAGGGAAGGTGGACACAGTTAGTCAGGCACAACTGTGACTGGGTTCTTATTACAAAGATGAAAAGTTCTGTCAATCTTTTGTCCCTTAAATCTAGATCCAACAAACTAGTCACAGGCAACACAGTGATTTGTGGTTCATTTAGTAAAAAAAAAAGTAATGACATATTTTCTTCAGCCTTTGAGCTTGGGCTAATTTCAATAAGCTGTTGTAAATGTAGAACAATCAAAACAATTTCAGACTCATCCTCTATTTACTTAATTATTACTTATTAATACATCTGTTAAAGAAATCCTGATAAAAATTTAAAAAATCTACGAAATAAATACTGATTTTATCTCTGTCACTAAACTCATCCTCTATTAACTTTCTGTAGAGGTGTTCATCATCATTGTCTTGTTCTTCTTGCCCTTCCGCTTGTTCTTCTTGATCCTCTTGTCCTTCTTCTTCTTGTCTTCTTCTAACTTCCCCTCCTCCTCATCGATCATATCATCTAATGCCTCCAGGTATGGTTTGGCCAGGCTATTAAAAATATGGAGAGGGATTTACTTCATCAATAGACACAACAATATTGTGGAAAACTGAAACTTTCTGTGAAGGGGCCTGTTTCGGCTATTTCGTGTTTTCTTTGTGTCCTTTTTTGTTCCGTATGTTAATGTATTTTTTCACATTCTGCATGCTTTTTTTCTTGCGTCGTATACAAATTTCGTTGCGTATATATTTGTGTTATCCTTTCATGTTCATTTAGTGCTAGTTTATCGTCCGGTACACTTGTATCTTCTTGGTTCCCTGAACCCTGTTGCCAGCATTTTGGTAAGCCGTTTAGTTTATCGTCTGTTTGTATTTTTCTCTTAGTTTTCTGCCGTCTTCAGTTAGTTATTTGTAGTAATTCGTTTCATGTTTATCTTTAGGAATTTACCTTCCTCCTACGGAAAGTGAAATAAATTTGCTGGACTAATTGAAACTCACTTTAAGTTGTGTCTGAAGTCGGCCCTTTGCCTCTTCAGGGCCCATTTCTTGAAACTTCCTGGTTATTCAAGGGCTTGTCAACTTACAAGGACCGTTTTCAGGCTGCTGTTTTGGGCCCAAAGCACCAAACTACCTAATGAAACTGAAATCAGTTTTTAAAAAGAGCATTGGAATTATAATCTAATTATAATCTAATTATAATCTAATTATAATCTAAAGTACAACAGTAATATTATTATAATATTAATTAATTATAATTTATTATAATTTTAATTTAATATTATAAGACGACGGACTTGCCATCTTCAAAAACATCTCCGGACCTCAAGCAGACCGTACAAGGAAGGACATAACAAGACGCTTCAAGACATATGGACTTAACATTACCATACAGACTAACATGAAAATTGTTAACTACCTGGACGTCACCTTCGATCTTACAAAAGGCACCTACTGCCCCTACAGAAAGCCTAACGACGAGCCGCAGTACATCAACACAAAGTCTAACCACCCACCTAACATAATAAAGCAACTTCCAGCATCCATCAATCGCCGTATTTCCGCCAACTCATGCAACGAACACGAATTCAACAAGGCCAAACCAATCTACGAAACTGCTTTGAAAGCCAGCGGATACTCTGAAACACTAATTTACAACGAAGACAATCAACCAACACGCCCCCGACGCAACAGACAAAGAAACATTATATGGTACAACCCTCCATTTAGTAAAAACGTAAAGACAAACATCGGTAGAACATTCCTGAAGCTCATATCTAAGCACTTTCCGAACCAACATAAATACCACAGCCTCTTCAACAAAAACAACGTCAAAGTCAGCTACAGCTGCATGGACAACATGAAAACAGTAATCAACAAACACAACATGAAAATAACAAACGCCGACAACAACGCCAACGCAATCACCGGAGAGCAATGCAACTGCCGCAAAAAAGACCAATGCCCGCTAGACAACAAATGCCTGACTTCCAGTGTAATCTACAACGCACAAGTTACAACTAACAACACAACCAAGAACTACATTGGACTGACAGAAGGAACATTCAAACAGAGATTCTCGCAGCACAAATCCACATTTAAGCACAGAAAACACATCAACAGCACCGAGCTTTCTAAATACATCTGGCAACTACACGACAAAAAACAAGACTTCAACATCAAATGGTCAATTATTAGCCGTGCAAGACCCTACAACAACATTTCCAAACGATGCGACCTCTGCCTCACAGAAAAACTAATGATTATCAAACATAGCAACGACAATCTACTAAACAAAAGATCAGAACTTATTTCTAAATGCCGGCACGAGAACAAATTCTACTTGAAGAACGCTTGACACTTTCTTTATATTGTACTGCACCCACGCAGTTTATACTCGTCCCCGTAATTTCTGTCTTCACACCTATTGTTTTCCAGTATAACTATCACTTATTGTAATGCAACTAGTCCAGCAATTAGCCTATTGTTTAATACCGTGTATATATATCTAGTTGATAGGAATGCTTATCATTAAATACTGTCTGATGAGTGCGTAAGCACGAAACTCGGAGTAACAGCAAATCTTGCCTCTTCGTTATTACTCATATAATTCAAATTATAAATATTCATACTGTATTTTGAAAGTGGAAGTTTTTTCACGAGGAATGTGAACGCCTTAAAGAGATCTTTTCCCGACTGTGCTATCCTAACGACCTTGTGCAGTCAATCATTCGCAGATTTATTGAATCAAAAGTGTCCGAGGATTCACATACTCGAGTGGCTGATAAAAGAGAAGCCCCAGTCAGAATCGTGTTGCTCTACAAGGACCAGAAATCTGCAAACGTAGTACGTAAACAGCTGGCTGACCTCAGTCGGAAGATCAATGCAGATATTACCCCAGTTTACACAAGTAGAAACATCAAGGATGAAATTAAGGTCAGGGAAGACAAGCAGCCTCTTGTGAGTCAACAATGCGTGGTGTATTCATTTCAGTGTGGCCTGTGTGATGCAGGCTATGTCGGTTACACGTGCCGACACCTACACCAACGAATGGAAGAACACAAAGGATCGGCAATCGGAAACCACCTCAGAGAGCAGCACGATATGGGGCCAGAAGACATCGCACAGAGTTTTCGAATCTTAAGAAAGTGTCAGAACAAATTTGGCTGCCTTATTTTTGAAATGTTTTTTATCAAAGAACAGCAACCAGTGCTAAACAAACGGTGCGATTCAATTCGCGCCAAATTATTTGTTTAGAGCAATTCTTGCTAAGATTATTGTATTTTTCCATTGTATACTTTTAACACTTTTTCACATATTTTATCACATTTTAGCGTTCGCCCCATTTTTATCTATTATAAGTTGTTTTTAACATATTTATGGCTATATGCTAATGTAGAAAATTTACTCACTTGAAAATGACCTCGTAGAGGTCGAAACGTCGTGACTTTTTAGCGCTAGTTTTTATTTCAAAATCGATTTCTAAGAAACTACTTATTAACATACTGTATTTCTATACCTAACTAAGAAAACCAGTTTTTGATTAATATGATGCAAATGGACTTCTCTATAAACTTACTTCCTTCAACTTAAATGTCTGCTAATTTTTCACGCAAATAGCAAACCACCAGTTGTGATTGCAGTTACCCGTCTCACTCTACATAGCAATTTTCAATTTGGTTTCAAAATTAACTTGCATTTGGGTTTGCATCACTGTGCTCTGTTTTGCAGCCTGTACTTTCTTTGTTGTGTTGTTTGTAATATTGTTAATACTCTGGTTCTGGTTTCAAGGCACTTCAATGAAAACTGTTCAGACATCACTTCCTTCCTGCATGAGATGAAGTAATAATTAAAAGCACATGCCATTTTTGGTCTGGGACATTGATGTGGATTCCTGGACAGGCCCCCAGAGGAGCTCCCATCTGCTTTCAAAATTATATCATTAGCCTAGCAAAACTAGTGCCAGTCCCAAACCCCACATTAGAATTTAAAATCCTTAAAACTCATAGTCTTGTTGTTATTGGGATAAGATGTTCTAGGTTCCGAGCTACTGTGTCTGAAACACCTCACAAGATTAGAAGCCACAGATTTAGGAAAGCCATTCCCTAACAGAACGTTTTAATCATTGTTCTTTGTTTCTGAATGAGAGAGTCTATTTCACATGTACGAGAAGCCTGGTGTAACAAGGCCTAACCCAAGTAATTTTGCTAAGTCAACGTACTTGACTAGAAAACAAGACATTCTGTCCAGTGTTTGTGTGATTCCTATAAATGTCAATGGATATTCTTTTCAGAGAAATGTCCAGGAAATGGATCAAGCCATCTTCAAATTTGTTGACCGTAAAACATGTCAGATTTATTTGGTTTGTCCATCAACAGCATATCTTCAAAATAACGTCCATAAAACTACTCATTTATAAGGCCACTGTCAAGCATTTTACGAACAATATCATTTTTGAGTTTTGTCATGATAAAAAAAAACAACGGCCTAATGAAGAACCCAACAAAATGCCATCAATTTGGTTGTTGAGTGCTCTCTTAATTAATTTGGTGTTAATCAATTTATTGTCATTAACTCCAAAGAAACCAATCTGAACAACTGTCAGGGCTTGCAAACTCCAATTCCTCTTAGAGTGAAAACAAGGTGTTTTACTTCCACATCTACATGGGAGAGTATCATAATTTACGTGGGTGGTGGTGGTGTATCGAGTTGTGTTTGACAAACCCTTTTCATTTTTTATGTTTCTACATATAGCAATATAAAGGAACTGTTTTTTAACTGTTTAATAGCAAACCACTTTATTTTTAAAAAGTGCCTGTTATTTTTAGTTAAAGTTAATTTGGCTAACAATTCCTTTCTATTTAAATGTATGTTGCTTGAAAACTGTGATCTGGTGGCCCTAGATGCAATTTGAGTTTTTCTGTAATTTTGAAAAGTCAAGCCCCACTGTTTGTTATTAATATTGTATCAAAAGGATAACACCATTCTTATCATGGTTATTCTATTGATTCCGTTTCATCATTACTTAAGGTGGTTCTGCAGTTATTGTGGGCACACTACCCCATGTCAAAGTTTGCAACATAAATTTTGGGGCTTTGAGGTGTTGACTAAGAAATTTTGGGAAATATTTTGTCATTCACTCGGTGATAATGTTACTTAATTCCATTTACTGGGGATAATATTTTTATTCTTACTGGTGTTTGACTGGACCCCATTTTTTGGACAACAACACTACCAGTAAAAAAAATTTTGCTGGCATACTTTTACTCAATTTCTGGAACCAGCTTATTTTGACTTAATACAAACCATGCCCAAGTTTCGGGGAAATCATTTGAGCAGAAGTTCAGAAGTATTAACTTAAAGGTCAAAGACATGTAAACTCAACTCTAACATTCACTGAAAGTTTCTACAATTGACTCTCATTTCCGAAACAAGCCATGAACCCAAATTTTGTGAGAAGCTTGCCCCAAAGCTTGCTAAATAAAAGTGGCTAGTCGATTACTGATCGTGCGAACCATAAAAAGCATTAATCCCTAGCTCTTAAAATACTATAAAATGCTTGATAACCTCATTGAATTTTCAAAGATGCATTTTGCAACAGTATTTGGAAATAACTTTTGTGTCAAAGTCTTTCCACACAAATTGTACGGTACGGCAATATTTTGGCTATAAGTTTTACTGTTGTGACTCAAAAAGAAATGGGGGCACTGTTGTCAGGATTGTAAGCTACTCCCCGACTGATCTCTGGTGAGGAAGAGAAGCAGTTTTATTAATCTATGATTACAAATACAAAATAGGTACTACAGTTACAGGCTGAGCCATCTTTTTGCCATTCCTTAATATATAGTTAAAAAGACAATTATTAATAATAACAATAAAATAAAAATAGCAATAAAAACAACGATGACAACAAAAATAATAACAATAATATTAATGATAATGATGTGCTTCTGGGCATGAATTATGTTTTCATTCATGACAGTTGGTTCATCGTATTTGACCAGTAAAAGTGCTTCACTGGGTCTATTTGTTAGAAAAGTGGAGTCTCATCAAAATGTGTGGGCACAGTTCGTGGATGTTTAAAATCTTGTGAGGGATGTGCTCTATGACTGATTAATCACCCAATGAATTACTGTTGCAACACCAAAACAAGAAGGCAAGTTTATAAAAAAGTTGAGCATTTCTGCAAGTTGAAATTTTCTCGTGAGTGTTAATGGGCAACAAAAGTCTACTAGGTAGGCAACTAAAAAGACACATGGGGAACCAACAAAAACAGAACTAGTTGCCCAAAGGGCAAATTAGCAAGAAAGTTAGTGTCGAACACTGCATTAATAGCCGTCAAGCTCATTCTAAGAGCTTTGTGGCATCCAAAAGTTTTCTTTACTCTGTCTCCTCGACTGCGCAATGTACGGGTCTCCATACATCTGCATGTCCCCTGATCCCAGAAGCTCAAAACACTACAAATCATGCCGATTTGAAATAAAATCAACGCAAACTGGATCACAGATCTGTTACAATCAATCACCACTTGCTGGCCATTATTATGTTTAAATCTAGTTACCAGTTCGAGAAACGTCCGCAGAACGTAATCGCAATGCATGCCTGGAAGGGTCTTTACACCTCGTGCGCGGGAAGACATGGCAGTCGATACAAGACAAATTTTATAAGTCTAAAACCAGTTCTCGCTTTCCAAACTTTGACGCTAGCAACGCTTGACAAATGGGCCACAACTCACGAGAGGGTATTTTTCTTGGGCAAGAACTGCTCTTGGACTTTGCTACCTGGCTCGATCTGACTTCGAATGCCGATAACACGATTACGGTATATCAGCTGCCTTCGAAGTTTCAGAACACATTTTGATTCTTTAAAACGTGCTGATGACTTACGGGTTTATCGAGGCTTTATGATGCCTCTCAACCACCAGGCAGGCACACAAGGTACTTTAAAACAATGCTTAAGATATTAGTTGACAGAGCTCTAATGCGGCACATCTCTTTTTTGTTTGATGGCATTTCGTTTGACGCTCGATCGATTCACGTGTTGTGTTCACATCACAATAACCGGTGTAAACAATCCGTTCCCAGATTTCTGCTCTATATGCTGTGGGATTTGGTTTTGACTTCATACACTATAAACAGTCTGCCTGTTTGCTGTTCAACAAATAAACTCCTAAAGACATGGCTAGGAAAAGCCAAGTTTTTTGCCTACGTTTTAACTCGAAAACAAAGCAAAAACCAGCGACAAAAATACAGAACCACATTTTTCTATTACATGGAAGACCACATGCAAAACTTCAGCTAATTTGGAGCAAGAAAAAAGAAAAGCAACCAAAATCGTCACTTATCCCCTTTTATGACTAGCTTCTTCATTTGGTTTGCAATGTTCTTCTTAGTATTGCTGGAGTACTTAGTGTACAAGAAAAAACTCATAAGCTAACCAGATATTGAAGCATAATATGAGGACATAAGCCCTAAAATTCTTGAGAAAGTGCTGCCATTACAGTTAAGACCCAATTACGTACAGGTAACAAAAAAATGAATTATTTTGGCAAGACACAACTTTAAAAAAGTTATCAATGCATGGCAACTGATACATATCATGGTAAGAGCTGATGCTCACCATCCCTAGTTCCTTCTCTACTACGACTTTCTTCGGTTTGTACATGTTTTCCCTCATTCAACCCATGATGATCATCCATTACTGCAAAAACAGAAATTCAAAGCATTATTGTTAAACACAAAATCACACAAATGCAATTATATTTTAAGTTACACTGACTGTTTTAAAATAACATACATGTACAGCCTTGTAGATTAAAAGCTGTTCCTCAGTAAAGGGAAATTTAAAAGAAAACAAAATTCAATCAGAAACAACTGCAAGAGTATGACTATCTTATCAAGACCTAGGTTTTTAAAGTCTATTTCAACTGACAATGAAACCAAAACAGAACAGACTGAATCTCTAGTGGCAAAGTTTAGCTGGTGAGAACTACATCATATTTACCAAGAGATAAAAGACATCCTTGAGAATAAAAACACAAGTAGATAAACAAACCGTTTTCTCCTTCTTTAATTGTTTTTACATTAAAAGAACAAAAAAAACCCAAGTATCCAAAAACATCAATAAATTCTCCAGAAGATAACAAGAATGGCAATGTTCCTCACACAAGAGCTGGCACAAAGAGATAATGGCAATGCCACCTAATGAAGACATGACAAGGTATTGGCATGTATCCCTATTTAAACAATAGAGTGTTTCTGTCGAGGAACTATCGGTTGATAGTTGCCCCATGGAAATTTGATGTTCTTAAAACAAATATTTGCTCGAGAAGTGAAGCTTCGAGGGCAAATATGCTAGTTTTAAGAACATCAAATTTCCAAGGGACAACTATCAGACCGATAGTTCCGAGACATAAACACTCTATTGTCTTTATCGTTCACCACTAAATTTTCTTCCACGCGCCAGTTCAAAATTCATATTGAATTATTTTCAACTTTTTTAGATGAAAGCCATGGAAGGTCATTGAAGCCAAATGTAAAATTTGAAAAAGAAAACAGACAAAAACCCACTTAATATATTTCAATTGTTTACTTTCTGTAAGCCTGCTTCTTTACAGAAACATTGACACGGACGAGTACTATCCATCCGGGTATTTTCCTCGGACAGGCACTATGGGCTGATAGTGTCTCTCCATGGATGAACACTATCGCGTCACGTAATCAATTTAAACCAATAAGAATCGGAGAAAATTCAGTGGTGAACTATAATATGTACTAATTGGACCAGCCACATAGACAAGGAAACCTAGGCAAGCACTTCTTGAAGCAGCCTCACATGATGACTATACACACTGCGTGTCTACAAAACACTGCTTCATAACAAACAGCTTAAAGGTAGCCAGTCAACAACAGAGGAAAAGAAGAACAGAAGGACAAACAACCCTGACCTTAACTGGTGATTCCTTAGCACTATATTGCGAACGCTTCAAGCACAGAATTTTACACTTATTCAATAGCATCAAACACAAAATCATTACTCGTGGATTGTATGTTATTTGGATTATTTTCGATTCTTTTGCATAAGTTGTTTATTATGTTGTTCCTTATGCTCAAAAATTCATGTATGCCTATCAAAGTTCATCAAAAAACTGTACCTTCCAGCCACCGCAAAATGTAATGCGGAGTGATAAAATAAATAAATAGTACTATTTAAAAGACCTGGCAAAATAGGGTAAGCCTGGTACATCATATCTCTTTTGCAAGCATGGTGACCTATTTTAATTTATTTTTAGAGACTGTGCTTGGTAGGAAACATTCAGGGAAATGTATTGTACATTTGTTTTCATGATTGTGCCCAGGAGATTACTTTAAGCTTACTTTAAAATCGGTAGAAATCATTCCCAATACTGATAGAAGCAAAGAAATACCAGACAAAATAAAGGCTCGAAAGTTCAAACTGTCACAAGAATGGTAAACTCGATTTCTTGACATCCTGAACTAAACTCAAATTTCTTGAACTGTGACCAATTTCAATCCTTGCAATCCTGCACTTTATTTCGAAACTACTGTTTTTGCTTTGCTCTATAGCATTTTTATCCAACTAAGCTGTATATTTGGTGGCATTTGGCGATACAAAGTGGTAATAAGCTGAGTGAAAATTTGCTCTGTCTGCATGACAGCGTTTCTTTATGCCCGTGACGGAGGCAGATCTTAATTGCAAAATGTAAAACACAACAGTGTGGACTATACAAACTAGTGCCAGCTTAGTTCGTGCCGCTTGAAAGCAACACGATCAACAAAACTTAGATTGCTGATGAACATGTCGAAATGGCTTCGTAGACTTGAGCCATATAAATTGCTCACTCCATTTCTACAAACAACATAATACAATACACTACACTTCACAAAGCTTCTTACCAACAATATTAAGCTTCAAAGGCAGCTGTAAATGTGTTTCGTAACATGCAGAAAGATCCGGCAAAACACCCTCACGATAAAAGTCACAATCGATAGGTTTCGAGCTTTCAACTGGCAAACACCGTCCCGTCCCCTAGTAAAATAATCTCTTAGGACACGATCACAACGCATTTTCATTGGAAGAAACAACAACACATACAATTGGTCAAAAGGTGTTAGACATGTCTGCCACGCAGGACGAAAGTGCAACGCTACACCATATTACGCATTATTATGGGATAGCGCATCATGGGATAGCTAGCTGGTTAGGTGATCTGGTTAGGTTCTATGGTTATAGCGGAGCTTCAACCCGCGAAGCGCGCCAGCGAAGCACCATGGGTAAGCAAAATTGGTAACCCATCAAGCCGAGAAAATTTGGTTATGACGTCAGCGTACGAGCGCGCGAACGCCGTCCGTACAGACTCTGGGGGAAGGGGAGGGGCGTCTCGCGGTAGCCCTCACGGGGAAGCTAGGGAATGCCATCTGTTCTGGGCGGGATTTTTCAGAAAAGTCAGGGAAAAAAAAAAAAAATTATTTCTATTTGTTATGTTGACAAACGATCGGAGGGGTTGATCTAACGTTTTCAAGATAGGGTTTAACTGAAGCAGAACGTGAAAGAGAACGGCAGAGAGCAAGGATTGACAGCCAAAGAAGTGGCGAAGAAGATCGCGAAAGAGCGGGCCAGGGCTAGAAAGGAGGCGAGGTAGTACTGAACAGTGCTGTGAATTAGATCAAGTTAAGGCTAGAGAAAGGATATGAAATAATACCGAACAATGCCGTGAGGCAGAGCGAACGACGGCTATAGAAAAGAGCTGGAATACCCGAAAAACTTACTCAGAAGACTACACAACTTCGCGCGTCGAGATGTGCAGCCGTGCAAGAAGTCACATGATTTCATCAGGTGATCAACAAGAGAAATCAAACGTGTTTCTTGTGTTTAGAGGAAAAAACACAGCGGGAAAAGAGTAGTTGATTCGTTGATCTATCGAAAAGATTAGTTCAGTTCAGTCTTCGCAACTTTTGCTGGAAGTTTCTGCCTATAGGATTCAAACTGAAGTGAACTGCCAAATTGTGGTAAGCGACTGTTTTACATGGAAACTTTCGCGTTTTCCATAAAAATTAGGTAGTTGCTTCGGCGAGATAAGCTTAGAAGTTAAGCTTATATTTTCAGTAGGAGTTTTAAAGTCTCCCTGATTATCTGATTTGGAACCATACTGGGAGAAATTTGATAAATTTCAAACAATAAGACTAGAGTCGTTGTTGAATATAAAGTTGCATACTGTAAACAAACAAGCTTAGTTTTCTGTTGTTTTTCGCCGTATACCGATAACCTCACGTCTAAAAGTAATAGAACTGTATTTGTAAATACTGCCAGCCGAGTTTTGAAGTTTTCTTTGTTTTAGTAAGGACAGCCGCTTTGTAGACTGCTATAATTTCTTCTTCTGTTTACCTTGGGAAGAAGGAAAACCATCGATTTGCTACCCTTGACAGCTTTTGACGCTCGTATGTTGTCGTCCATACTGCGTTTACAAATTATGGAGACTTCCTCGTTTTGTTTGGTTAATTTATTGGGTTTAGTGAAATGTTTGGCTGAATTTCTTTTAAGGTTATTGGTAAAAGCCTGGTTAAGCCACGGCCAAAAAAAGGACTGCAAAGCCGTCGGCGAAAATAATATTCAAATTACGCTTTGGCGCGAATAATTATTAAACTTGAACACCGCAAGTCTTTGAGATTTTGGACGTTTTCTGGCTTCTAAATGCATTTGTTGGCTTTAACTGGAATGATAATAAATCTTAAACGAATTTTCTGTAACATTTCTGGTATCCTTCGTTTGATTCAGGTGTAGTGATACCCATATTGTGTTTATGTAGTTTTCCTCGGTTTTGTTGTTGTTGTTGTTGTTGAAATGTCGAATGGATGATTAGTATTACACTAGGCTTGCTGGTGCAGCAAGTATGGAATATAATTTTCCGAAATAGTAAATCCATACACTCTTCTGAAACGTGGTAAATTGCTAACAGCACCTCCATATTCCCCTTTTGCACATGAACATGAACGATTTTTTCTACATCAATCAGTGACCCTGCATGCAGAGAAAGCTCTACACGGAGACGATTCTATTGGTGCCACTGCATTTGGGGATACACGGTCCCTATTTTTCAATTTTTTGGGGGCTTTTCGTGTTCAACTTTGGTGCATGTAGGATATATTTTTTATCCATTTAGCTGTAATTTTACTGATGTCTTAATCAAACATATCTTGGATTTGGTTGACCAAATGCACATATGCATCAAAACCCCCGAGTGTGTTCAGTTGTCTACATGTAGTGAAAGCAAAATATGTGTAGATGGTATAACTTGCTTATAGCTTACTGATTAATTTTTGACATAATTTAATTACAAAATTGTATATTTGATGGGGTCACCCAGTAGTTAACAGTCCCTGTAGTCCACAATCTTCGTGGAGAAAAAAAAACACATCAATTATTGAAGTTGAATTATAAAATTATTAATGGTAGCCCACATGTAAGTATTCATCCACAAAGTGTTATTTTTACCATTAATGCCAGGGGAAGTTTTTCATTGTGAATGTTGCAATGTTGCAGTGGATCTCATTATATTCCTGTATGCTGTTCTTAATACTGTACAGCTGTCATACCTTTAACCGTATCTTTTTACAGTCACTTTTGGGAAGTGTCTTAAGGCTATGTAGAATTCCAGTATTTTTTAAAAGGTAGACAGTATTAATAGCATATTTTATGAAAAAAAAATGAACTATTGATGGATGTACAGCATGAAGGCAAATAGCAATGCACGATTATGTTACAAAATACATGTACAAATTCATGCCACCACTGAGTCAATTGTAAACATTGTAATATTTAGATTTAGCCAAGCCTAAAAGTGGAGCTCCTGGGCCAGGTTGCTCAAAGCCCGAGTAAGCTAACCCAGGATTTTGATGTGAGTTTTGTAACTTTGAGGGTTTTTTTCTGTTTATAATGTCTGGCCTTCTGTTTTGAGTTTCAATAATCTCAAACTCCATAAAACATAAGCAGTGAAAAACATTAGTATACCTTCTGAACAACCCGCCCTGATCAAGAAGTTAACCTAGCTTGAGCCCATGATCCAATAGAAAACCAGTACTTTGTCAGCAGTCAACTTTTTAAAAAACAGGTGACCTTGATGAGCTCTTAACCTGAGCCCGTGATATGGTCACATAATACTGGTCAGCAGATACCTTGTTTTGACAGCTGTCAATTGACCATGACATGGATGTCCAATATCATACATGTATGATTAAACTATGGCCGCCATGTTCCGTGGCGTCGGCTTTGTTGGGCGCACCTGCCATGATCCACACTGCTAGACATGTTGACCATGAAAAAATAGTTCTATGGTTTTCTACTTGTATGTGTGCATGTGGTTCTGTTTCTATAGTTATGGGACTCCGCTTGGTGGCGGCCCCTGGGAGTTCTGCTATAAAGGTGGCTGTGTCATATACTGTTTCACATAAAATGGAAAGAAGCAATAAGTTCATGGTTTAAGGTTACTGTATACCTTGAGAGGTGTTTCGCATCCAAGAGAAGGAATGCTCCCCTTTCACACCGTACTGTAGCTACCTAAACCCCTATATCAAATTAAAGCTTATAGAGCTGGTTATCAAATGAGACCAAGAATTTTGAAAGAAAATGAATTATCCAGTTATCCAGGCCCCCTAAGGGGAGTGTCCAAATCACCTTTAGAAAGCTACAGGTCAATGCAATTTTTTTGCTAATTTAATATGTTACTCAGATTCTAGACCCAAAGTGCTTAAACATTACAATATGTCTGCATTTTGCCATATTCAATTTCAGTGAACATAAAAGCTACAGAACAATTTTGAAATAGGATTAAAAAACTATATGAAGTGATTGTACAAAAATCACTCTTGGGAAAAAAAAAATTCAAAATAAAATATCCCCTGACATGTTTTTGTTGTTTACATGTCAAATTAGCTACATCGCTTAGATGCAGGCACATGGTAACCCTAAAGACACAGCATTTACGACAGAGTGATTCTAAACTATATCCTTATTCTAGATCTAGACTACACAATTATATCATGGTCACTGAAGACTGCATAACCTTCATGATCTAAAGGCAAGGACAAAATCAGATCTACTGACTTTTTCAAAAAGAGGAAGCTTGGGATTGCATAACCCCAGATATGCATGTTTGCCAAGGTGACTTGACATCCCAATTTGTTTATATTTTGTTTTTGTTTTTTTTTAACCAGCACATTCAATGCAGACTGAGGACAACAAAAGAAAAGCCACTAACTGGAATGCAAACAGTTTTAAGACCTAAATGGAAGATCAAGATGTCTACAATTATTTGGACCAGGACAATAAACATAAACTGAGAAGAACGTTGAAGCCACTAGATGGAATGCAAACAATTCATAGACACTGCAAAATTGTTACTCTTTTCTTTTCAGTCCAGACTGAAGTGTCATCATGTTCAAAATCATATATTTCATGAAAAGGTTGCAAGGATCATATTTGAAATAATTTTCCTAATAGGTCTATTGCAATAGTGGATGACATCACCCCAGCAAAGACAGGAAGATCTTCCAGTGTCATTTGTTGATTGCAATTATACAAAGTAAGTAAGAGAGATACCAAGTAAGAGAGACATGCTAATTAAACTTTGACAATCCTACCTGCAAGACAACTCAGAAGACTTGCATGAACTCTTCAGATCACATGAAATACATCAAATGAATGGTTCTTGATCCTTCTCAAACAGTACTCAACAATCAATGACACAAGATGCAACTATGGTACTGACAAACATGATGCCTGTGCTAACCTTTCATGAAAGCATATACATTGCTGATGAAAACTTTAAATAAGCATAAAAGCAAATGACTTTTAATTAATTAAATTAGGAAAAAAGTAGACAGAGTTCTAGAGCTGGTATTCTTGGTTTGCACTGTCACACAAAAATTAATTTGAATTGACCATTCAGTGGATAAATTCAAGACATTGTGATATTATAGGAGATAAATAAAGAAGACACCTTTCCAAGTTTTAGCTCTACAGGCTGTGCATCTTCCCAAGCTTCAGATTTTTGTTGAAATATTTTGCGCAAATTTACAGAGCCCAGTATGAAACTGCCATGTTGGTGTACCTCCATTGTACACCAACATTGCAGCAGGCAAATGTTGTAAACATCTGGAAGTTACTTTGGATATCTAGGTGGCTGATTAACTGAACTGAACAAGCAAACATCTAAATATTAAGCACTTTTCCTAATACTTTAACTTCTAAAAAGGCTAAAAGCCACGAGATAAGTAAATATTTTTTGACAAATGCTTTCGTAGCTTCATGTTACGCACCACCATAACTCTGAAATTCAAAATGTGCTTGTTTCCAGACAAAGTAAGTTATTAAGGTGAAAGTTGTTAAAAGATATAAATTTACATCTACATCTACATTTATTTAGTTGATAAAGTCCCGCAAGACATCACATCAACTGTACCAAACATATATGCACATATGCATAAGCTAGACAAAAAGGATAATTAAAAAATAATTCTTAAGTACAATTTACTTTACTTACACCCCTCTTATGCCTGATGAGGATAAAAACTTTAACTGGTGAGTCTTTAGTTTTGGATTTTAGAAAATGATCATGTCACGTGCAAATGAAGATTATCCTTGAGGTCAGATTGGGTAAGATTTGAGTCCTAGATTGAATGGTTTTTTTAGCATGAACATCTCAATATTGATTTTATTTCAAACAAATTAGAACCTAGAAGTTCACTAAATAGCTTAATTATTTAAGTACCTGTATTACCTGTAAGGCTTATAAGTTAAGGGAAAACAGCAAGTTCAAGTCCTTCTACATGTACATGAGGGAGTTGTTTGACTCAAGAAAATAGCTTTTAGCTTCTGAACTTATTAGCTGGCAAAGAAAGTCATGTCTGATAGCACAAAGCCTAGCAGTTCCTTGGGAAATTCTTTGAAGAAATTCAAACTACAGAAGTACTGTGAGAGATTAAATTTTTTGGGGCTAGCGAGAATGACTTTTAGACAAGTACATCATAGTTACAGCTTACTGAGAGGATAGGCCAAAAAATTGGTTTTCATTTCTCCACACCCTGCTTATACTTAGTTATACTTTGCGAGATGGTGCAAACCGTTCCAGCAGAAGTGAAGAGCACTAATTGTATCTTCAAGTTACATGCAAAAATCTCCAACTTTACACAAGGGTACACTTATCTATTAACTTTTGATATTTTTGGGGCAGATATGGTAGAGATTTAGGAACTGAGTAAAGAAAGGATATAATGATTAATTATAATGCTGTCTTTCTGCTTAAGGAGGCAATAAGAATGTCACCAAGCACAGGAGACAGTTTTGTTACATGATCAAAATTTCCATTACATTGAAAATGCATGCTCTTTTGTCAATGATCAAATCTACAGGTGGATATACACAACTTCTCCCACTTCATATGAATGTCCTAAATATAATGGGTGACACCTCAGAATGTCTGAAAAATTAACTACCCTGAAAATTGATGCTTGAAGTACAAACAGCCCTATGCATGTTAAGCTTGCTTGCCAATAGGAGAGGAGTGATGTGAGTAAACAATTGAAAATCTTTTATGTTGTACTTTCTGGTTGTGACTCCTGCAAGTCAAAACTACATAAGACAGAAATACCACTAACAGCTTACTTGTTAGGGGTTCAAGCAAAGTTTCCCAATAATGTATTCTTAAAATGCAGGAAACACTATTTTTTAAAGAAATACTTATTACAGTCAAACTCACAAAACCATGAACACCTAAAATATGCCTGGAATGTTTATTGTGTAATAACCAATCACAAGTGAGATCTCAAACCACATAAACCACAGAACAAGGATGTATTGCATAGGTCATGGAACCATAAATTCATGTATAGTTTTGGTTTTCGCTTTGTCCCAGGATAAACACTCTGTCTTTATATATTACTGAAAGTCCACATAATTGCTATCCTTTTGTATCAAGAACCACATCCAGTATTTTAATAGTTTGTGGGATTTTGAAAAACAAGAATCCCCCGATGCTTACAGTTACTCAAGTAAAGCGATGGTTAATTTGACACAGCTATAAATAGGGATGAATAAAAATTTAAAATTTTGGTGGTTTCACTAACTTTGGTATCATCTTTGGTTAAACTAGCAACTCAGTTTGCTCTCCAATAACTGCAAAGGTACCATGCACTTCAATTGTACAATTTTATAACAGTGGTTGGCCTTTTTAGGGACAACACATTATAGTACATTGGCCAAAATACAAATAGTCCAAAAACGAAGAACAGTCTAGAAAGTAAATTTAACAAAGCCCGCAATGATTACAGAATGATTAAGCCTTATTATTGTTTTAGTCAAGCAACACATACTTAGTATAAGCTTTTGCAGACAAGAATAGTACAAATCTGGAATGATATTCCCACAACTCTGGTTACCATTGTACTATCTAGTGAAACCACAACCTGCATGCCTCTTGTATGATTTGTTTGTCAAATAGAACCAATAAATTGTATCCATTTTAGCATTCTGCAAACAGAATATAAATGGACATAAATAAATAAACAAATTAATTATTCAAAATTATTCAAAATTATTCCATTAAATTACTGTAACTAACATAATAGCCACCTAATTTGTTAAAAACTACAACTAGATTCTAACCTGGGACCTACAGAAATTTGATTACCTATGATATTTTGAACTTTAACACCCAACATTTAAGTACATTGTATATGGGAGTAGACTCTTTTTCCTTTATGTTCTAAAGATACTAATTTATGCACTGCATCATTTACTCTGTACTGATGATACTGCTTACAAAATTCCAACAGTTTAGCTGTTCTATACATTTAAATGATTCTGTGGTTATTTTATGAAAGGGCCTGTACGGTCGAATATTCCTTGATGGCCTATGTAATTTAGTAATGTACAAAGATGTTCCGATTTCACTTCCACTTTCCTGGCAATCAAATTAAAAATCGTCAGTGTAAAACGCAGACTGTGGACTGCAAACCGGGGTAAAATGCAGACTGAGAGTGAAATGCAGACTGCAGACTACAGACTTCATAAGTACATATCGTTTTATAATAATAGTATCAGGCGCTGGTCGTAAACATGATTATTCAGGCTAATTGCAGTGAAAGACTGTGCTCCGGTCAGCTGACTCGCGCTCCGGTTAGACTGAATATCACTCCAGTTGGCCTGGACATCACTTAGGTTAGCCTCCAGTTAGCCTGTTTTCGCTTAGGACTCAATGGTCAGTCTACATTTTAGTCTGTAGTTTGCAGTCCGCAGTCTGCGTTTTACACTGACCGAATCAAAAATCTAGTGCAAAATAAGCCTACTTACACTGTAACATTGTAATCAACGCTAAAGCCTACCACTATCAACAATGAAAAATATCAGATGGCTTACCTCTTAATCTTTTCAAGAAAGTACCTATTCGTGTGTCAACATTTCATGGCGTTCAACTTCGAATTTTTCTGTTGCGGATCTTCTTAGACCTTTCGTGAACACGTTGCTTATGATCTGACATGTTTATAACTGAGCGTTAATTTTTCCGATACCTAATAAAGAGGAAAAATCACTTGAAACCTAAAAACTCTGATCAAAATGGTTAAATCCGACGTGTTTTGCAGGGTTATATACTTGCCACGAGCGGCGAATTAATGTCTTGTTCCCAGTGTTCCTCGGCCCCTCTCGAAAGGGGAAAATCCGCTGAGTGCAGGCGCAGCCTACGTGAACGGCGACCCAACATGGGACGATTTGTGCAACGAACGTTCGAAGAGATCTAGATAGAAAAAAGTCGTGGGGGAGGGGGAAGGGGTGGCCTCTTAAGTTCCCCTGAAATTTGCCCATGAATTAAGGCTCAATTTTCGTTTTCATTATCACATCACCTAAACTGCGAGCAGTCTCTCTCTTCCTCGAAAATCCATGGGGAAGAACGCAAAACAAGTAAGCCCGCGAGCGTGACTCATGACTGTGAGCGTGACGTGCGAGCAACGATGCCGCGAGCCGCTAGTAGCGCGGACATCGGAAGACGGCTGCTAGCGGCTCGCGGCATTGCCATTCGTCGCTCGCACGTCACGCTCACAGCCACACTCGCACGCTTACTTGTTTTGCGTTCTTTCCCACGGTTTTCGGTATAGCATGCGTGGGGCCGCGTACACGAGGAATGTGTTCAATACAGCAGAACCCTTTCTCTGTTCTTCTAACACGTTGATTTATTTGGTACATACAATTCAGCCCAATAGCCCTTTAAGTTTAATGCTTAGCTATTTTTTATTTGCATTACAATGTAATCCAACACGGATGCCATGCAAGTTGGATTATAAACAATTTATTGGCTGAGGTTTTTGTGATATCCGGAATAATCAAGGTGGAGGTAAGTGAAGCTGATAACACTAAGCGAGCCCTTGATTATTTCGGATATCACAAAAACCGAATCTAATAATTGTTTTCTTATACATTGATTTAAAGAAAATAACGACAAACGCATTACCGCACCGAACACAGTTTATTTTCGACAAGCCATGTTCTTACTTCGCTGTCCGTGAACTTGACGTTACTCTTGAAAATCATGCATGGCGCGCGCAACCTACAGATTATTCACTGATCTGCTAGCAGATTAGTGAATAATCTGTAGGTTGTGCTGTTTCCTAGAATTAACTGTAGTTTTTTTTTTTAGCCAATGAGAAGACAGATGGTGACTACAATGTATAATGATTTTAACTATTAACAACATCCAACTAAAATTCTGAGGAGCTCCGCTTTTAGGCCTGGCTAAATCTGTATATTAAATAATATACCTGTGTGCAGTCCTGTGTGTACTGTGTACTTCAAACTGAGGCGTAATGTCTTCGTACATCTCAAAGACGCAACACTTGCTGTTAATCATATGGCTTGCTGTCTTCACCGCATTTGCTTTGATAGGTTTTCGAGATTTCCTTACGAACTTGGAGGAGAACAGGTGTGATATGACATGGATGTACGAATGGCCGCGGTACATAAAAGTGCCTCTGTGGAAAGGAACAGCAAAACGTTTTCCAAAGTATGCCTTATACCTTTATGGAGAAGGAGAATATGCAGATAGATCTAAAGGTCTTCGGTTGTCCGGAATCCCCGCTCTTTTTGTTCCCGGCAGTGCAGGAAGTTACAAGCAAGCTCGATCACTTGCGTCAGTAGCGTTAAGGAAGGTAGAAAGTCTGACATCTAAAGTCCATTTTAATTACTTTACGGCTGATTTAGATGAATCGCTGTCTGGCTTATTTGGAGGTGTATTGTATGAACAAACTGAATTTATAAGAGTTTGTGTGACACGGATCCTCTGGTTATACATGTATGAGAAGATCAAAAATCCACCAACATCTGTTGTACTTGTAGGGCATTCAATGGGTGGTTTGATTGCAAGAGGTTTGTTTACGTTGCCAAAGTTTGATCCAAGTGTTGTTCATACAATCATTACCTTTGGAACACCTCATTGCCATCCTGTCCTGTCCCTTGATCCACAGTTGGCGGACTATTATGAAACAGTAAACAGTTTTTGGAAAAGTCAAGCATTTAGTAATGATACTGAAGCAAGATTGAAGAATATAACTCTAGTGTCAGTGAGTGGTGGACTCAGAGATGTGTTGGTGCGATCAAGTCCCTCTTCCATGAACCATTTAGCTTCACAGTCGCAAGCTATCAGTCTTGTGACAACTTCTGTACCAAAAGCATGGCTCAGTGTTGACCACCTGTGCCTATGCTGGTGTCGACAACTAGTGCTAGTGACTAACCGTGCATTATTTGATATGATTGATCCAGGGAAAGGACAAATAATGGAAAATAAGCAACATAGAATGAAAATTTTTGAGCATTACTTTGTCAAGAATCCAGGACAATCAGCAGTTACTCTCAGTAATACTAGCAATGTACTCATAAAAAGAACAGATAAGGATTTTAGTCTAGTTGTTTTGCATAAGAGGCTGTGGAGATTCAAAGGAAGTGGCAAAACTGTAAATACACAAAACCTTTTTCTATTTTCTAAAGAGGAATGGTCTGCAACACATGATTATTTAATGATAATCACAACCATCGACTCTGACCAGTGGTTATATGGGTGTCAGGAGGTTTCTGGTCAAGCTTGTACTAACATTTCAAGCTTATCTCACCTTGCAGAGGTACTTCCTTGGGGTAGCTCAACAATGAAGTATGCAAAGCTTGAGCTCAATCATTTTCCAGAAATACCATATTTTGCTGTTAGTATACCCGATTCAAGAAAATCCACCATTGTTTGGTCGGAGTATCAATCATCCAGCGGCACAGAGTATGATGTGGAATTACCAGGAGTGTTATCTAAAAGGTCAAAGGTTCTTGATATTGCTTCTGATTCTCTTTTTGCTAACATAACTTTAAAATCTGTAGTAAAGAGTTGGAAGGTGTACATTTTTGACATTGAACCCATAGACTGTGATACCAGAAGGTCAGTGTTGATAGCAAGAATTCATGTACCCTGGTTCAATGAAGATGTGTACAATTTCTCAAGCAATGGTTCAACAAAACTTGTATTACAATTACATCACCCAAAGCCAAAAGGAAACAAACACCATGTCCAGATGCATCTGTGGTTAGATCCGAAGTGTTCATATAGAGTGAGTGCTCAATATGACTTTTATCAAACACTTGGCCAGATATACAGATTTTATGCGGTACAGCTCTTTTGTTGGACATTTACAATTGTATTGCTAGTGTTTGCATGGCAGCTCTCATCAATCAGCATTGAACAACAGTGTGAGTCATTCTTCAGTCTGATTTCAAATGTGTCAAAGAGCCTCAGAGGTCTGCTTCTGGTTGCACAAAGTCATTTCTTTGTCTCACAATTTGTTCTTGCATTTTTTTTACTGAATGGTGAGAGTGGCCAACATAGCTGGCTTCCGAACGTTGATGACTTGAAGACCTTTATTTGGTTGCTGCCACTGGTTCTAATTATATCAACAGCTGTAATTATTGTCATTGCTTTATTTGTGTGGACTGGCCTGTTTGTAAGGTTTGGTGGTTTAATTTTAAGTCATTTGAAATTGTCACTTTATGTGCAAACTGGAATTGGAGTTAAGGACTGGATATGTGGAACTGTCATCATTATAATATCACTTCTTTTCTGTGGAACTTTGAGCCTTATTTTGATCTTCATTTTGTGTCTTTGGAGAACTTGGAAATATGCCGCTCTTGTTAAGATATGCAAGAGTCAATTACCTAAGCAGAGAAACCATAGGCAGATAACCATAATAGAAAGCCTGGAAAACTTTGGCTTGACTTTGTGTGTCCTGATTTTGCTACTGATCATTATTAATTTCCCAGCGTTGGTAATCTGGGCAAAAAACTTGACATTTTCTTACCATCTTCATTCAGATCACACCACTTTAATTTCAATTATTATTGGTGTAAACATGATTGGATTTCAGCCACTGATAAAGGTTCCTCGTTCTCTGGTGTACCTGTGCTTTATAACAAGTATTGCTGTGACACAAACTGCAATCATCCCTCTGCACATGATACCCTATACTGTTTGCTTTCTTTTTACTGTGTTAAATGCGTCTCAGTTTGTTGGTAGATTTAAAAGGCAGAAAGAAGATTGAAGCAACAGACAACACTATAAATAGTTTTATTAGTAAAAGACTACAGATATGCAATATTTAATTCTCAATTTCCTTTTGTATTATTTTTGCTTTTGTTATGACTACATGTATTGTTATTGAAACCCTTCTATAAGGAAGTGTCATAAAGTTATACCTGTATATCGCTATAGGAACCCAGATGTAATGCTAGCTGTTGACATATGATTACCCAACCAAAGAGAATTTACATTTTGACAATCCAAATGAATTAGTTGTTTTCGTTCATTTTCTTTCAGTGTTTCTAAAGGAAATATAGTCGAACCTCCCATAAGCGACCACCCAAAATGTCAAGCCTATGTGGTCGCTTGCGGGAGGTTGGCGCTTACGAGAGATTAGACCACATTGGGTCAAAATTTTGCGTCATTAGCATATGGTAACTGCAGAGACTTCATGAATGAATGTTTTATTCATGGAAAGTCAATTCTGAGAAAAATAAGGTACGTCCCATTGAGAAATTTGCGCTCTATTATCTGTCAAGTGGTCGCTTACGAGAGGTTAAAAACAAAAGAAAATTTCAGACTATTAGTTCTGAAAGTGGTCGCAGTCGCTTACGAGAGGCGGTCGCTTACAAGAGGTTCCAAATATAGTGATTTGTCTTGACAACGTTTGGTCTTTTGGAAAACTGGTCGCTGAGGAGAGGTGGTCGCAATCGGAGGTTCGAGGGATCATGTTTTACTTAAGGCATCTGTCGGTCAAGTATCGGCCGATACCATCGCCCACCGACAATCGGTCGACATATCGGCCAATACGCGGCCGATATAACTGATCCCAGTTTACCGACCGTACATGATATACCCGAAAACGGATTTTTTTCTGAGGTCAGTTTTTCAGAATCGACGTCGGTTGCACAGATCCAACAAAAAACTGATCCGTCCGTCGATGTCTGTCGATATGTCGGCCGAGTGTCAGTCGACATATCGACCGAGTTGTCGGTCGACATATCGACCGATAGTGTCGACCGATACTCGGCCGACAGATGCCTTAAGTACACATGATCCGGTTCGACTGCATAGGATGTTTTCTCCACGTTAGTTCGTGTTTCTACTGAGTTATGCATCAGTCAATTCCAGCTGTGCCCATCCCTCCAGCCCCACTCCTCCCTGGACATTGGTTGTGTTTGATATTTGCAGACTGCATTTAGGCCTTAATAGGTTCTGGTTAGCCTGAATATCACTCAGATTAGCCTGAACAACACTCGGGTTTGGCTGTATAATATGTTTGGCTCTCAGAATTGGAAATGGAATGGGATATTACTTAAGAGTGCCTGCCTGTAAAAATCAGACAAATTCTTGATTTCGCGGCAAGGGTCGAAAATTCGATTTCGCTCATATTCTTATGGTAGATGGGCTAGGGCATGACAAAAACTACTGGACAGTTTTTTTGGCAAAATATCCTTTTATTTCAAAGAAATATGCAAATTACCAAATTCCGTTAAAATCGTCATTTGACGCGCCATTTTATTAAACAAGTTTGAGAGCCTCGCATGCAAAACCACATCATTCTTCCGTCTTTAAAACACTCAAATATTTTTTTTGCGATGTTTAAATATGTACTGGGTTGGTTTTAGGGAATGTTGCGTTGTCTCTTTGGGTGCAGAATAATTAAATCTCGAAGACGTGTATTTCATTCACTTAAAAGTACTTCGTGAATATAATTAATTTTCATCATGTGCGAAACCTTCAAATGGATCAAGCTTCAGGTGGTTGAATTGCAGAAGGATGGTCTACAGATTCCTGTAAAAATTTCTTTGGGCAAATGATTGTGAGCGACGCGAGAGCTTTTCAAAGTACGTCAAAAATGCAAATATTTGACCATCCGTCGTCAAATTTCAATTTACGGGTTAGACGTATATTTTAGCATGCGCCACACGACTTAACCTATAATAAGTTGAAATAGACACAGAGCTGATAATTTCGAAATGTTCTAACCTTATTTGTTGTAAAAGGCACGTCCAAAGCCGATTTGACGTGTGTCTAGTCGATCTCTCGCCATTCGTCGCACATAAAGCAGAAGTTTGCTATTGTTTACACAAGGTTAACATCCCAATGTACATCGCCTACTGTCAACCTATTATAGGTCGAATACTATGAATCTGTGACCATCTATCTGCGCTGATGAACATCACTGCATCTAAGTCTAAAACGGCTGAGTCATTTGTAGATAGTTGCTTGCTTTACGCTTCGCCAAAATATTGCGTTTGATCGATTGCTGACCATTGCTGATAAGCATGTCGGCGCAGCACAATCTTACAGCCGTTATTTGTTCGTCACGCAATGCTGTCACGGCATATGCTGCACATTTTGATCTATTTTGTATAGAGTACTCTCAGGATAAGTGAAACAATTTAATCATTGTCCATCTGTTTGTTCATATATATAATAATATGTGTATATTTATATAATCGTGTTCTATAGTGTACGTGGCGTCGGTCCTAATAACGTTTGTTGTACGCTCTGACGTTTCAGACAACAGCTGATAAAGCTAGTGCCTGTACTCACTAGAATTTTAAGAAAATCGCCATAAACAAATTATAGATCAATGAAGCAAGAACTAGCTGAAATAAAAATAGGAAATCACAACGTGTCTAATTCGTGAGAAAAACAGACTAAATTTAATTAGTAATTACGTGAGTAAATAGCCCTAGCCATGCCATTTTATTTGGCGTATTTTGTTTGCTTAGTGGCGAGGCATTGGTATGTAACAGAAAATAGTGGACTGTTTTCAATACAGTCCAAAATTATCGTCACTAAAATATTGTAAATAAAACGCCTATTGACCGGTTACCTCCGCGGCCACCATTTGGTCATTCCGATAAGGGTTTCATTATTGTCCTTACCCCTATTAAGCGGCCACTCAAAATTTAAGAACTTTGTTTTGGAAAGGGCGATGGCAGATAAGAGTCTGAAATTGAAGGTGCATGACGAGTGATAATTCAAACACACGTCTATCATGATTGTCTTGAACTGACTCCATGTTCACCAAGAAATTTATAACCCGACAGTGAAAAATTAAATATTCAAGGTACACCAACCTCTATTTAAGGTGGCTCCCTATAGTTTTACGATCGCACGCGCGCTGACGACGAAAGCTCAAGTAATCTGCGTCAACATGAGCACAGCAAGCAAAACTGAGAGTGAATTTTCTCGCGTTTCCTTCGGTGAAATTCCGTAAAACTTGGCAGATTGGTAGTAAATGTTTTACGTTAGTTGGAGCTCGTTTTTCAGGGAAATCTGTAAGGCCAGATTTCTCGCAGTGGTAAAAGACGTAAATTTGCAAAAATCGAAAAACCTGCCTTCGCAAACCCTACTTGTTACGTCTTTAAAATTTGTATCCCGCAGGAAGCGATATGCTGTGAAAATTTGGGAAGATTTCACCGAAGGAAATTCAAGAAAATCGCAAGTAAATCCATAAAAAAGTAAAAAACATATTTGCTTGGCCATTTATAATTCAAGACTAAAACCAATAATTTCAACAGAGATAATAGTAAAACACTCAGTTAATCATTGCTTATTACATGTAATTAGTTTGAGAGGACTGGGTGTAAAAACGAATGCAAAAACGGCATTCAAAGCATAACACTTGCACGCGCAACGCCATAAATGATTACTCTATGGAACCACCTTAAGCGGCTAGCCCCATTAAGCGGTCACCACCCATTTCCCAGAGGGTAACCCACTGTATTACATATATGTAAACCGAAAATAATTGCATAGCGCGAAAAGACCTAGGTATGAGTTTAGCGTTACAGTATTACGCAGGGCATGTAGGTAGCGGTGGTCGAGTAAAAGATAACAACAGCGGCAATGGTAAACTATTCATTCTTTTCATTTCTTAATTCAATCTCTTCCTACTCAACACGATTGTGTGCTCCCAGTGATTCCAAGCCTTACGGAGCCTTACGTATTAGGATAGAAATTATCCTACCTCTACCCCCTAAAATGGGATGACAGCATTGCGTGACGAACAAGGAACCGGTGCAAGCAAGGATTCAAGCCATCAAACCATGATGATCAAACGTTTGGTTTAGTGCAAAGCCAGCAACTATCTACAAATGACTTGGCCGTTTTTGAATTAGATGCAGTGGTGATCATATGTGTCGAAAGAGGGTCACAGATTCATGGTATTCGACCGTTAAATAAGTTGACAGTTGGCGATGTACATCGGACGTTATGTAAACAAAAGCAAACTTCTGCTTTATGTGCGACGAATGGTGAGAGAAACACATCAAATCGGCTTTGGACCTGCCTTTTACAGCAAATGAGGTTAGAACATTTCGAAATTATCAACTCTGTGTCTATTTCAACGTAACATAGCTCAAGTCATGTGGCGCGTGCTAAAATATATGTCTAAGTTCTAACCCGTAAATTGAAATTTGACGACGGATGGTCAAATATTTGCATTTTTGACGTACTTTGAAAAGCTCTCGCGTCGCTCACAATCATTTGCCCAACGAAATGTTTACAGGAATCTGTAGACCATCCTTCTGCGATTCAACCACCAGAAGCTTGATCCATTTGAAGGTTTCGCACATGGTGAAAATTAATCATATTCACGAAGTACTTTTAAGTGAATGAAATACATGTCTTCGAGATTTAATTATTTTGCACCCAAAGAGACAACGCAACATTCCCTAAAATCAACCCAGTACACATTTAAACATTGCACAAAAATATTTGAGTGTTTTAAAGACGGAAGAATGATGCGGTTTTGCATGCGAGGCTCTCAAACTTGTGTAATAAAATGGTGCGTTAAATGACAATTTTAACGGAATTTGGTAATTTGCATATTTCTTTGAAATAAAAGGATATTTTACCAAAAAAACTATCCAGTAGTTTTTGTCATGCCCTAGCCTATGGAGTTCCATCCCCGCCAAAAATCAAAGTTGATCACAACATTCAACTTGACAGTCTAACAATTAACTTGGCGAACATCAACATCATATTTCACTCCTCAACGTTGTACTTTGTATCACAATCATTGAAACTTTCAACATCAACTTTCAAAGTGACAGTTCAACGTTCAACTTTAACCATCAACATTCATGTTAACATGTCAACAATGATCTTGACACTTGGGCTGTCAGCAAAAGATGAAGTTTGAATCTCCAAGTCGAATGTTGAGTCACCAAAGGCGCACCAATCCCGCCAAAATTCAACTTGAGAATTCGACTTTCAAGTTGATAATTCAACATGAATTGTTACGTGTCAATATCCGTGTTTAGCAATGAACATTGCTATTGCTGATGACGCAAATATGTTCACCATGACGTAATGCTCTCTCTCTTCCTCCCTCGAGAAAGTACCCTGGTTGCGGTTGGTCACGTGTCTAAGTATGCCAATCAAAGCCGCACAGAGGGTGGGTCCTCAACTTAAATTTAGTCAACACTGTCTAGGGAGGCGAATGTTTTCGCTGCTATACAGACGTTATTTATTTTGAAAGTGAAGCAAGTTGTTTGTCAGAGATCCTCCCTGACCAATGCTTCGTCGCTATGATCTGAACTTCTATGAGTATGAGATGCTAATTGAGAGGGAACTTTGCTTATTTTTCAGTGCTTTTTTAAAAACCGTCAACAACCTGCTTCGGATCAGTTTAATCAGTTTTTCACAGCAAAAGAATTAAGTAACCGTCAAATTATCGACGGAATGCATTCAGCTAAATGAGAAGCTAGTTTCTTGGCCGAAAATTGGACTTACCGCTAAAACAGTTTTAAAACGAAAGCCATTGGATTTTGCAAACGCGCGACCGATGTCGCTGTTGTCAAGTTCTTCATAAAATTTCTCACAACAAGAGAACCGAATGACCGTCAAACTGTCGATTGGATAAATTCAATCAAATTCAAAGCTAGTCTCTTGGCCATACACTGGAAATATCAAACTCTACACGAAGGCATCAACGTCTCCGTTGTGATTTTTTCGATCGAAAAATATAAGCTGCTTAATCAAGTTATTGGTGTTCAGCACTCAGTCGTTAATGCTGTTGATGTCAAGTTCTTCGTAATTTGTTTTCGCCGCAAGAGAATGGAATGACCGCCAAACTGTCGATGGGAGTAATTCAATGAAATTCAAAACTACCTTTGTGGGCGAACAAACAACGTATTTAACTCTAAGCGAATGAGTAAATACCTACGTTGTGATTTTGCCGAATCAAAAATGAAATTAAATTCACCGCGCGGTTCATTTATTGTTGTGGTCGTCATTTCCAAGTTCTTTGTCAATTATTTTCACCACCACCAATTCCAAAGACCGTCCAACTATCGATGGGAAAATTCAGCCAAATGCAGGGCTAACCTTTAAGCCGAACTTTGATGCATTGAACTCCAATATCGAATGTGTCAATGCCTTCGCTGTGAGTTCGGCCGAGGTTACAAATTCCACTCCATACTGGGCTCAGGAGGTGAGCTCAGTGGAGACAAATTTTAACTGTCCTGCCCCTCCCTCCAATCATTTTTCTGGAATCTGGAAAAATCTAGCAGACACGTGACCAGCCACAACCAGGGTACTTTCTCGAGGGAGGAAGAGAGAGAGCATTACGTCATGGTGAACATATTTGCGTCATCAGCAATAGCAATGTTCATTGCTAAACACGGATATTGACACGTAACAATTCATGTTGAATTATCAACTTGAAAGTCGAATTCTCAAGTTGAATTTTGGCGGGATTGGTGCGCCTTTGGTGACTCAACATTCGACTTGGATATTCAAACTTCATCTTTTGCTGACAGCCCAAGTGTCAAGATCATTGTTGACATGTTAACATGAATGTTGATGGATAAAGTTGAACGTTGAAATGTCACTTTGAAAGTTGATGTTTAAAGTTTCAATGATTGTAATACAAAGTACAAAGTTGAGGGGTGAAATATGATGTTGATGTTTGCCAAGTTAATTGTTAGACTGTCAGGTTGAATGTTGTGATCAACTCTGATTTTTGGCGGGGATGGAACTCCATACATTGCAGCCTCCGAAGCGGTTGTCTCTGTAAGAAAGAATGACCAATAAGCTCCCGAGTTAGTGGCATTAAAACATTTCAAATTGTAAATTTGTGACAAAGAAACCAGGAAAGTGCTCGAATATTGCTGCAGACTCCGTGGCACTTGATGAAAGTGCAAATTAATTTAGTCAGTCTCTATAGAGGAAACTCGTTCACTGATATAGGACATATCTCGGCCAGTTAGCGCTGTTTACCTTCAATGCTTTTCGTTGAACCGCTTCTTAGTTGTATTAATTGATATCATGGTGTATTAATTTTGAATGGTTTTATTGTTAACAAAAACAGGTGGCAACAGAATAAGAAAGTGGTGTTCCGTGACTATTTGATAATTAAATTAGTTCTTGTTTATCGATGCAAAGAAAATTTGCCTTTTCAGTAAAACAAAATCGTTGAAATCTCTTTCATTTGTTCATCAGATATTTATTACTTTCTTCCTTTTATCTCCAACGGTGAAAAAAATGAGCACATCTTCCGTGCGTTTTAGAGAAATCAAGGGTTTCATACACACCTTCGCGTAAAAGTATCAAGTTACAAAGTTGCGTGAAAAGTGAAATTGTCACGTTTGCTGCTTCAACTTACAAATTGGATTGAAATTAACGAAAATCAAGGTAAAACACCAGAGTAAAATTTTAAGGCTGTCGCGACAAACAGTTAATGTAAGTTATTTTTGGACCTTGATGAAAATACAAACGTGAAACAATCACTGCTAAGATTATGTCTTATCAAGGTTTCTGTTTGTTCATATTCTGCAAGGGGAAAATACAAACCGGTTGTGAACGGAATAGGGGAGAGTACTTGTGGGACTATAGCTTGCCAGAGCTATCAGTTTCACTCTGCGCTATCTGAGATTGTCTCACTACTTCTACTCATTACTTTGACTTCTATCTCATGATTATAACAAACACGACAACAATTTAACACATTTTCAAAAACTGAGAAGAGAGTCCAAATTATAGCACAGCATAGCCCTGTATTTCTGATGCAATTTAAGGTGTTTGGTATGTGGTGAAACACTCAACTGTTTGATATACATTGGCTGTTTTTACACTAGAGGATGCATTATCCTCCAGACGGCTAATGCATAACGACAAACTGCAGGGGGGGTATGGATATTTTCTGGAACCACACATTGTTAAAATCTGTGCTATATATTTAACATTCCACATCTACACAACTGTCATAGCTATGATTTCCTCTGTTTTAACCCTTCAACTGGCAAACTGACGCTTTCGTCCGCTGAGGGGTCATGCACTTTGTACCACTTGTGATGTCATCAATTTAGGGGTCAATAGATATTCTTGATAAGCAGATAATAGAGATAGGATAGATCTATCCGCATAACTGTCCGTTTTGAATGTCAACCGCAATATGACATAGCTAATTGAACGAAACGTGAGCACTTTTTGGTGCAAAATTGGTTGTTAAATGGCCCATTACACCTAAAATCGATCAAGGTTCCATCGCCAGACTTAAAACATAATCAATACCGAACTTTTTACAGTTATCAGAAAGGATATGAAGAGCAAAAGCTACCAAGAGCAAATGGGGCGAGGAAAAGGAAAGGAAAAGGGCATGGAAAAGGATCAGGCCAGCAAAAAAAAAAAAGTCCAATTTTTGGCCTGTGCGTATGCTCCAAAGTGAAACATTGTACATTTTGGTACCTAATCCTCAGTGAACTCTTGCTCCTCGGTAAGAAATCGCTTTTTCAGCAAAGTTGAGGCCAATTCAGGGTCGTGGCAGCCAAAAAACCGAGTTAACGGTAAAAAACAGCATTTTTTGAGGAAATCCATGAATTATTGGGTTTGGAAAGGGATCATAGATATTCCAAGGCTGCCAACATTCAGGGATGAATTTGTGAGAACCTCAGAACCAAGAATCCTTTTGTATCATGAGGCAATCATTGGACTTGAATAGGTTGCCACAAAAAAGCGATTGAAGAATTTCGTGCAAAAAGGGCGTACATCGCTTTTTGGGCCGATTTTCAATTTTTGCTGGATCGAGCTAATTTTTGGCACACTGACTTGTTTTTGACGTGAAAGTATCGTTGCGTAATTGTTTTTGTTGATTTGCGCTTCGTTTTCAAGAAATGACGTATGCAAAAAACGCAGTTTTCTAAGCGGCACCTTTTGGAGCGGATCCTTCGAAGGTGGATTTCGCGACGCAAACTTAAACGGCTACTTTCAGCAGCTTCAACAGCACGGTTTTTTTAAAAATAGATGTTTTGATTTTTGAAAGAAGCAGAGAAATAGACCGGCAAAAAAAAGTCGGCCGACCTCGTATAGAACTGGTGTCACGACAAAACAAACTCGAATCAGGCCCGTTCAGCGCCTTATTTACTTGCGCTAACGAAGCAACAGTAGGAGATTAGTGTAATTATATGAATATTAAAACTTGTATCGGTTCGAACAATTAGCGGCAAATGCCACGCTTCGGAGTGACTTCGTCGTTTAGCAAAACAAAAGGTTTCTTTTGTTTTTCATTCAACGAGAGATCTCCAAAAGATGCCTTTGGAAAACTGAGTTTTTTTGCAAGGCGAAGGCAGTATCGTTTCCACAATTCCCTTATTTTCATCCATAACAAGGGAGAGGCCATCTTGAACTACACGCTCACGCCTGCGCAGTTTAACCGGAATAACAAGAATCCTATATAAAACTTTAAGGTAAAAAGCTGTTCAAATTGAGTCTTAACGTTTTCGATCTGTTTGATCATCATCAGAGTGAAATAATATGCATACGCTCAGTGTTCTTATAGTTCAGGTAATGTCAGTTATGTAATACCTGTTCCCATGGGGAACAAGGTGAAGTCCAGTGATTGCACCTGTTTGTTTAGTTCTGGACGGAAGCGTGCGATGTAGAACGCTTCTTTTATTCTCCTTTTTAACCATGAATGGGCAGTGGAGAGAACTTGTGGTTAGGGTGTTCTCGTGGGAAGTTTTAACCACTGCCCATTCATGGTTAAAAATGATGATCAAACAGATCGAAAACGTTAAGACTCAATTTTAACAGCTTTTTACCTTAAAGTTTATATCTTACTTTTATCGGCGAAATGTATATGACAAGAATCCTGTTATCGAAAACGCTGTATCCAGGAGGTCTTCGTTTTCTCGTTCCGCTGGACAAGGGTAACGAAGGCTCGGGTAACGGAGGCTCTGGGAACGAGCTTGGACGAGGCGAGGACAGCAGAGAGATGAGTCGAGAGTTCTCGTGCGCATGCCCGGTTGGGTAAATTTACTTCTGGTAGCCGTCCTGACTCGTCCCGTCCCGGAGCCCGTTTCTTGAAGGTCCCGAAAAGTTTTCGCACCCGGAAAGCCGTAGTAAAATCTCAAACCTTATGATTATAGAGCTGTTTTATTCACATGTTCTTAATATGAACAGAGGTTTTCTTCATATAAGAAGTTTCAGGCGTATACACCTCCCTGTTTTTAGATACAGATGAACTAAAAATGGCTTTACGGGCCGGGAAAGTGTCCGGGGCTTTCGAGAAACGGGCCCCTGGTATCTTAAACTGTGTTCACATTAAAGCCGAAACATGATTAAAATAAACACGTTTCAAGGAAACATGTTTCGCCTAAACACGTTTGTAATTGCATTGTTCACATCAGATGTCGGTTTCCACGTAGGGGCCAAACCACCCCGCTAATGTTTCATGAAGACTATATTTGCTTGGTTTATATATTTCTGAACCAAGTTTGGCAGATGAGCTTTCTTTGTTCTCCAGTTTATTTTAATTTGGAAGTTGTGACAAAATGTCAGATTATGACGTCATAATTGATGACGTCACCAAAACGTGCTATAATTTTTTGTAAAATCTGATAAAAAGATTATGTCATTGGAAAGGCCTTGACTTTAGGAGTAAAATGCCGGAAACCGTTTTTTGCTGTGATGATTATTTTTCGGGATATGGTAAGTTAAATATTTTTTTGCTGTCCCCCCCGGAATTTGCCTAACCATACTGTCCTTCTTAAGTCAGTCTCTCTGGTTTATTTTTCTCAGTTTTATTCTAGGAAGGTTAATAATCTAGAAAATTAGAAAGCTTGATGTTGTCAAAAATCGTATGGTTTTAGAAATTTGATTTTCGGCTTTGTTAGGATGGTATTAACGGTAAAAAACGGGTGACGTCACAGGTTATGACGTAACAAAACTAATTTTAACGCAATAACACTAGAGGGATACTTTTTTACTCCGATTTTCTTCTTTATTTTTGCTTTAGTCATCTGACACATCACATGTGCAACATAGCTGCATTTGCTGAAACATAATTACGCCTCCAATTTGGGGATTTTTCTCAAGGGGGGACCCCATATTTTGCAGAGTTATTTTTCATATTTAAAAATGCCATATTTCATTTAATTTTTGTGATATGGACAAAATTTTTTCAGGTTTAAACTCCCCTTGATGTCCTCTTTCGAACACATTGTTAAACATATGCATATTAAAAACTTCTAAAGTGGCAAAAAACATGACGTCATCACTGTGACGTCACAACTTTCACATTTACTGACATTTTTCAAGTAAATATAATTGGCAATAGGTCTCCTGCTCATCTGCCAAGTTTGGTGTAGAAAGAGTCAATACTTTTTAAGTAATGCGAAATAATGTGAAATACCCAAGAACTGACGAAACATTTGGAGGGTGCTTTGGCCCTTACGTGTTCAAACACGTTTCATGCATGGTTGTGTAATTTATGCTGTTTTATGGTACTCGCATATATTTTTTACACTTAGCTACGTTTTGCGGCAATGTTCTCCCAAATATTCTGCTTTCTACCCATCGCCGATAATTGCCGTTGTATCTCTTCATCGGCCCATATTTCAACTAAACATTTGGCCTCATAATAGCCCCAAGTTTGGTTCTTTTGGGCAATCGCCTCCTCTCGGCATCCATCGGCCATTTGTAACGTGTCTGGTCTGATCATGATTGAAACTACCTCGCGAGGTTGTTTTAATCATGGTCGGAATAATCATGTTTCAACCATGATTCACGCAATGCACTGTCTGATGTGAACACTTTTCATAACGAAACATGTTTCATTCGTAATCAGACCCAGTTTCGGCCTAATGTGAACACAGCTTTAAGGGACTAGTTTCTCAGCCGCGACGGCGAAATTCAGACCGCGACGAGTCGTTCTATCATCCTTAGCGCTCTGCATAGTTCGGGGCGCCGACGCGGGCGGTGACTCGAGGTGACACTTCAATAAATCTTTGACTAATCTTTTCACTCTTTCGCTCCTTTCGAAGTGACTTTGGCTTTTGCTGATCAAGGCCCTGAATACTGTGAAGGATCGCCGTTCACAAGGCCTATATTGTAGGTGTGGTCTCAGTTCGTTCCGAGGTAAAGATCTTTCATACACAGCTTCGGCTTCTTCATTCGCCTTCTTGAGGAGATTTTTGCAATGTGTAACGTCCTTTACTGAACCACACAACCTACAGCAACTTGGATTTCCGCTATCAGACGATGGAAAAGTTTTCTTCGGCGTTTGCAGAATATTACCGCCCCTCCCTTCAATAATTTAAATGTCATCTCCCAGATTTCTGGGAGACACCTGACCAGACCCAACTCGGGTCGGGAGGATGAGAGCCCCTGGGAACGAGGTTGGGTCCCCCTGGGAAAGAGGTCGGAAGAAGGCTGAGTCACGTGGTACAAAATCTCAAAAAATCTAGGCATTTCTTATCACGTGACATTTTGAGAAGACCAAAACAAAATGGCAGCCAAGTTGAGTTCGAAATCTACCTTAGAACACAGAAACGTTATGCACGAGGCAGTGATGGCATCCTATAAAGATAGCACATTATTTTCGCTGGGTTTTTGAAAGCAGGTCGCTTAGTTAGAGAATCTGGAGCCCAACGGTACGTAAAATTATATCCTGGAATGTAAGTTGCCTTTTTACTTTACATGACCTGGAAGACTGTAACTATTTAAAATAAAGAAGATTATTAAGCACTCAATGACTGGCCCCAAGGGAAACAGTGAGTTTTGTTTCCCCGAGACCCTCAATGTTCTCCGAGGCGAACGAGCTGTCCTACCGAAACGACATGATAACAGTCTTTTTCTTTGCAGTTCAGAAACGTAACGACAATACTTGAGTTGCTTTGCCTTCTTCTAATGCTTAACTCGAGAATTCTAGGTTTCATTTGACGAGGAACAGCATAGTTTGTTGTAAATGGCACAACTTTTTTCCTACCTAGCGAGTGGCGACAACAATCGAAGGGCGAGTTGCCGAACGCGGGCGACCCATTTTTGGCGCCAAATTAAAAGCTTGAGGACACAAAATGTTCAAATTTTCCCCTTTGTTAATCTGATCTGTTTTTACAGAATTATAAATCCCTTTTCTTGAATAATGAATGCCTTCTCTAGTGAGAAACGTTGCCCGACTTCAATGGCCTTTTTGACATCAGGCCGACTGACACACAAATTTGCCGTCGTTTCAAGGTGCACGACCTGATCACGTGCGAGTCGAAAGTTGAAGTTGTTGTTTCCCTAGGGAGTTAGTGAGTTTTGCTCGCCTTAGGGAATTAGTGAGTTGTGCCCCATGCCACGTGACACGTTCTCCTCCAATCAGAAAACGTATTTGAGCTGACAGAGCCCGGAATCAGTTTGTTTTCATACATCAATTCCCCATTTTCGTTCCAGTGTAATAAATAATAATAATAATAATAATAATAATAATAATAATAATAATAATAGATTTGTATAGCGCCATATCCAGGGCTCATGGCGCTTTACAGTAAAAAATGTTATTAAAAATAAAATTTACATTAAAAATTTACATCAGTGATAAAAAATTACTAACAAATAAAATAGCTAAGCTGTAAAAATGAAAGTAAGACTAGGAATCATTAAAACCTTTAAATAGAAACTGACTAACTTAACTAAGTGACTGACTAACTAACTAGCTAAACTATCTAATCTACTAATTAACTAACTAACCAAAAGTCTAGTTATAAATCACGATTTTCCTTGATTTTATCCAAACGTTGTGTTGCATCAACCTTGTAGATTTTGGGTACGATTTTCATTACTTCTCTTTCAACTGCTGTTGGAGTAGTTTCCTCTTCGGTAGATTCTCTATCTTCTTCACTAGTTTCCCCTCTAGTTTTTGGTTTTGATTCTTCTACTGGTTGTTCACTCTTTGTTATTGGTGGGGATACAATCTTCACGTTTAAAGTGCCCATGAAGTAAAAAAATAATTGCTGCTTATTTGAAAGGATTTTCAAAGTAAATAAGTATGGCGTTTTTCTTTTTGGAATATCTTTTTTCGTTTTAGAGATATTTACGTTTTTGTATTATGCAAATGAGGAAAGTATCAACGTGACACGACGGTTTTAAACTTTTCTGAAGTAAGCGTATTCGCCTGGAAATATATTGGTTTCGCAGCCGGAGGTCACTGGGCGTCTCCGCTTTAAGATCACATAGCAAATAGCCATAGGATCGTTCGGTCGCATTTTGAAATTATTCTTGCATATTTAACCAAAATCTTACCAAAACTGTCTAAAATTGACTAAATTTAAAAACTGTAAAACCATAATAAAACAGTAAAAAATCAGCATCAGTAGTTAGCACTCAAGAAAAGATGCTTTTCGAGTCTACGTTTAAAAGTGTCAACTGATGTAGAATCTTTGACAGTTCTGGGAGATGTAAGACGCATACAGGAGAAGGAAATCCTCGTCATTTATCAAGCCTATGTCGTATGAAAGTAGAATAAAGTCCCTGCCGGTTTCCTTGAACGAAGCCATTTTTATAACGACACGTAGAGGCTGCACACCCCTTTGCTTATAGGGAAATCTTAATCCGTTTGAGTTTTGCGGAGAAAACGGCGTTGTCAGCCTAGTCCCTCACGGCCAAAGTAGCCGTAGTAGTAGCTCGCCGTAGCGCGTCTTAAAATGCCTACATCTACATTTTTACTACTGACGTATTTACTACGGACATGACAACAATCATCGACGCACTCAGCCTCTATCGCCGATATTTCCTCTGAGTGAAGTCCTTTTCTCGAGTTCCATGAAAAAGTCTTCGATTTCACGAAAAGCCATAGACGTCGTCATTGGGGACTTTAAGATACGCTACGGCGAGGTGCTACTATGGCTACTTTGGCCGCGAGGGACTAGGCTGACAACGGTGTTTTACCCGCCAAACTCAAATGATTAAGATTTTGCTGTGCGGCAACAGTATGTGCAGTCTCTACGTGCCTTTACAAATATGACTACTTTCAAGGAAACCAGAGATTATTCTACTTTCATACGAAATAGGCTTGGCTAATGACAATGATTTCCTTCTCCTGTATCCGTCTTACATCTCCCAGAACTCAGATTTGCGTTTTAGAACTTGATAGAACCACCCGCAATTCCAATCACAAAACAAAATGTAAACACTGATATAAAAAAGCTCGATTTCAACTCGGACAGGTTGTTCGTACAATGATTACGTGATAAGCCCGAAAACACAAAACGTTCGATCATTTTGAACAACATTGCAACATTGCGACTCATCTTGATATCTATCTGCTTCATACTAACAACTAAAATTTTATAATTCGTTCTCATTGTACTGGTACAGTTGAGAATGACCATTTCAATAATGCCAGCAACAGACCAACCAAATTGGGCCCTAAGCCAAAAGCCCTAACCTAGAACGATGAAGAACTGAGGTTTCTAGATCAAAAATTAGATCAGAAATGGAAAAGGCCTCCTCAAACTTCTTTACGTCAATACTGAACCACAAATTCTTCAAAGCGTCATCTCCAGCTTTTTGCGGACGATTCAACTTAAGCGTGAGATCGAGAGTGTTTACTCTGCAAACAATGACACACACACTGAAAGAACATTGGAAAAGAGTGTAGCCAGTGCGAAAATGGAGCCATTCTACCAGTTTCAGTGTTCCGTAAACCTTTGCGCATTTAATGTAAGATCTGCTTCGGTAGGGGATACGAACTGAGCTCCAAATGGGTTTTTTAAGGGGCGTGTGACAGTAGTACGTGAAGAGTCGAAAAGATGCGGGCAAATTTTGGCGCCCCTTCAGACCGTCTCCCCGGCTCTTAAAGCCTCGCCGGCGAGCCAGGGTCAAGTGAGGGCGCCAAAATTTGAAAGTACCATCCATTCTGTGGACATTCTGTAAACATTCTGTGCGCCATTCTCTGGACATTCTGTGGACATTCTGTGCGCCATTCTGTGGATATTCTGTGGACATTCTGCGCACCATTTCTGTGCACCATTCTGTGGACATTCTGTGTACCAGTCTGCGGACATTCTGTGCATCATTCTGTGGACATTCTGCAAGGCAGATTTGCGATCGCGGGTTTGCCACGCTTTCTCCCCGCTGCAAAGCTTTTTTTGGCTCTCTCTCACAGCACGACACCTCTCTCTTGCAGCAAGGCACATCTCTCTTGCAGCACGGCGGCAGCAAACTACCGGAAGGCGCAGTTTTCCTCTCTTGCAGCACCGCAGCTCCTGTTTGGCCTGTTTTTGGGCTGCTTTTGGTCGCTTTTTGCTCGTTTTGGGCCGCTTTTTTGGCCTGCTTTCTCTCCGCTTTTTCTCTGCTTTTGGCCTGCTTGGGCCCCCTTGAGCCAGCTTTGCCTTGCTGACTTTTCTGGAGTCCTGGACCACGAACGGCTTGTGCGTCATCTGCAAAGCTGCAAGGGCTTCCGGGCACAATAGGACAAGGACAGCCCCCTTGAAGAAGGGACAGTCACAATTCTGGCAAACACCGACTCCGTGGGCAAGCACGTGTGCACCTGAATACAAAGAACTGAGTACAACAGGACAGTCTGCACAAACATCTACAACAAAATCATGTCCAACTTCAAAACGAGGGACATCCGAGAGCCGTTAGGGCACGTACTTCACCGACTACGCCAACTGCCCCAACTCGCAACTGCACCACACCTTCCTGCACCCCGACGTGAAAGTGCGAGAGCGCACGCGGATCGAGGTCTCTCAGTACAGCTGCCCCTCGGCAACCCTTTCGCAGCCAGAGGAGACCAGGAAGTGCAGGAAGCTTTTGGCAGAGTTTGCCCCTTCGAAGAAGAAGGGCTTTTCATGGTCCAGCCGCCCAGCAAACAGGAGAAAAACCTTGCTGCTCGGCGGCCGCCAAACCAAGAAAAGCCTTCTGGTGGTGATGGCCAGAGAAGAGCAAACCGCTGCAGTGTGGGCAATGCGGTCCCTACAGCACCTTGTAGACGCCTGGAGATAGAACTTCCGAAACCAGGCCGCCGCAACGATTGTATGAAATCCTATCCAGATAGGCTGCACCCAGAGCGCAAAAGTCTCACCTTTTTGCAAACCCTCTCGGCCCAAGTCGAATGACAACATAGAGATGTCGGGGAAGACACCCAGCTAGAGCACCTCCACCAACGCGCCGCCCCTAAAAACAGCGCAACAAAGAAGGCGCTCGACCTCCCATCCGGCGAATACACCTTCCACCGCTATGCCTGGACAACTTTTCGAAACGCTGCGAGGGTTGTTTTGTTTTTGCTTTCCCTTGGAGAAGATGGCACCCCGACAACGAAAGAGGAAACAGGCACGTACGGCTATTTCCTCCAAAAGAGGTAGAGGCGCTTGGGGGGAGCAGCAGCGCTAGAGGAAAGGAAAATCCACTTGCGCGGAAGGCTTGGCGACGAGAAAATCACCCAAGAAAATAGGACCACCTGGCCGTGCTGCCTAGACCTGCAGACTTTCTCGCCACCATCCTCCGAAGTTTCTGGCAAAGCTGTGCACCCTTCTGTGCGTTGTGACAATGTCTGCAAAATATCCACAGAAAGCGTGGACAAGGAGGGGAGCACACTTCTGCGAGAAAGCTTGTAGAATGGTGTGCAAAGTCCACAGAAAGCCTACATGATGGTGTGCAAAAGTATGCAGAATGGTGCACAAAAGTCTGCAGAAAGCCTGCGGGGTGCTACGCAGAATGTTGCCAGAAAGTGCACGCACGTTTCTGGGAGAACAGTCTGCAAAATGGCGCGCAGAAAGCTTGCAGAATGTCCACAGAACGCCTGCAGAATGGTGCACAAACGTCTGCAGAATGGCCACAGAAAGTGTGCGCAGAACGTCTGCAGACTTGTGCCTGCAGAATGGCACACACTTTTGTGAGCAAGATTGCAGAAAGTCCGCAAAAAATTCTCGCAGATAGACACAAAATGGCGCGCACTTTTGCGAGAAAGTTCACAGAGTCGCGTACAAGGATGTCCGCAAAATGGAAGAAAAACGTTTGCAGAGGTCTGCACAGAATGTCCACAGAATGACTGGCTGCAAAGAATGGTGCACAGCTTTGCGAGAAAGTTCCCAGGATGGTGGCGAGAAAGTCTGCAGGTCTAGGCCAGCACGGCCAGCTGGTCCTTCTTTTTTGTCGGCGTGGTTTTCTCCTCGCCAAGCCTACAGCGCAAGTGGGTTTTTCTAGCGCAGCACCCCCAGCGCTTCTACCTCTTTTTGCAAGAAATAGCCATACGTGGGCGTTTCCTCGTTTGCCGTGGGGGTGCCATCTTCTCCAAGGAGGAGCAAGAACAAAACAACCCTCGGCGTGTTTCGAAAAGTGGTCCAGGCATAGCGAGGGCAGGTATATTCGCCTGGTGGGAGGTCGAGCGCTTTCTTCGTTGCGCTGTTTTTGGGGGGTAGTGCTCTGGCCAGATGTCTTCCCGAGATCTCGCTGTTGTCTTTCGACTTCGGCCGTGAGGGTTTGAAAGAAGGCGAGCCTTTTGGGTTCTGGGGGACAGACTATTTGGATAGCATTTCATACGATCGTTGCATCAGCCTAGTTTTGGAAGTCCTTTGACGGCTCTATCTCCAGCACCAAGGTTGTGAGCAGACCTGTTTTCCCCAGCGCAGGCAGCCAGAACGTTTTTAGGTTGTATGGATCCTCCGCCTTTTCGAAAAATTCTAGAGAGGCGTCTACAAGGCGGCGCAGGGCCCGCGTTGCCCACACCGTAGTGGTTTGCTCCTCTCTGGCTTTTTCCTTTTCTTTTGCTTCTGCCGCTGCCCTTTGCGCCCACACGCGCCGGCACCATTCTTCGCCCATTTGCGTTTCTCGGAGCTCTTGCAGCCATTTTTCCCGGTTCCTTGTCAAAAGCACTGACACTTCGTGGCCTCCTGGATCTCGAACTGTCTGTCCCCCGCTTCGAAGTTGGACACGATTTTGTTGTAGGTCTTCTTGCGGACCATCCAGTTGTCCTCCGTCCTTTGTATCCAGATGCACATGTGCTTGCCCACGGAATCGGTGTTTGCCAGAATTGTTGCTGTCCCTTCTTCAAGGGTGGTGTCCTTGGCCCCTTGCTCCAGAAAAGTCTTAGGTATAGTCAACGCAATAGAGACCGAAGCCGATGTTCTTTTTGAAAGCGGGCAGCGCAGCGTGCAGTGTTTTCAGAGGGATTTTGGACACGTCGCACTTCGCCACAAACGGGGCCGCTGGCTGCGCTTGAGGGTAGAGCTCGGCTCACTTCTTCTGCGCCTGCCAGCCTGTGTCTTTTTCGATCTGCGCGACGGTGGCGCAGATCAAGCTCCCTGCCACCGCCTGCGGAGTCGGCACCATGTGGACCAAACAGACCGGGAGGTACCCCTCGGTTGGAGAGTCTGCTTGACGGCAACGCCGATGCTGGCGACCACCCGCTTGGTGTCCCGCTCCTTGCCTGTTCTGCAAGACAGATGCCATCGCCGGAATATGCAGTCTTCTCGGCGGAGGTATCCAAACACATAGATGTCGTCGACGAATCCTGGCAGCCCAGCCAGCGGGCGCAAGTTTGTTGGCCCCAGGTTTGCGGCCAGATAGTCTACTTCGGAGATATCGGGGAGCAGGTTGCCGTCGTGCGCGTTTTCGAGAAGAAGATGCGGACCCACCCATTTTTGGCACCGCAGCCCCATTTTTTGCAACGTTTTTTTGTTTTGCCATCCCTTGGAAAGTTGCAGAAACTTTTCTACAAAATGTATATGATTCGGAAACCTAATCTCTAATTGGGCAACCAGCTTTGTTTTGCGGCAAAAAAAGTGTAGAAATAGCGTCTAGGCTATGATCGTGCTGCCGGGGAGGCAGAAAACCACGTCCCCACAATACGCTACCGCCAAGAGCTCTCCGTGGTCCCAGTTTTTCGTTGTTTCTTCGATGTAGCAGACAACGCGGGCCATCAAACTCGCTTTCCAAAGTTGTGGCATAGTCGCACAGAGCGGCCAAATCTTTCCAACGGCGATTTTCGTGCTGCTGTTCGTACATTTTTTTGCAAACCCGAAACTGTTCAAAAGGGAAGCGCGGGGTGCAACCGTTTTTTCATACCAGCTCCATGGAATACCTTTGCGCTGCCGACGTCCAATGCATCTGCGGCGGGCGAGGTGGCTCCTCCACCAGTTTTGCAAAATTTGTTGTGTGTTTCAGCCTAAAGTTCTCAGACCGCGGGTCAAAGCAGACCAAAAGTTTGCGGAAAGTGGTCTAACGCCAGCCCAAAAAAAAGCCAAAGCAGGCCAAAAAAAGAGCCAAAGCAGGGCCAGAAATTGGGCCAGAAGCGGACCAAACTGGCCTAAAAAACGCGTGCCATTGCGAGCCAAAAAACGGGCCAAACAAAAACAGGCCGAAGCAAGGCAAAGCTGGCCAAAGGGGGCTAAAGCAGGCCAAAAAAGTAGCCCAAAGCAACCAAAACAGGCTAAAAGCAGCCCAAAAACAGGCCAAATAGGAGCTGCCGTGCTGCAAGAGAGGAAAACCTCGCCTTCTGGTAGTGTGCCGGTATTTGTCAGTCCGGCTTGCCGGCGAGGCGCCTTGCTGCAAGAGAGAGGTGCCGTGCTGCAAGAGAAAGCCAAAAAAGGCTTTGCAGCGGGCAGAAAGCGTGGCAAACCCGCGATCGAAAATCAGTCTTGCAGAATGGTGCACAGAATGTCCTCAGAATGGCGCACAGAATTGACAATTCCACAGAATTGACAGGCCAAAAAAAAAAAAAAAAAGATTTGCAGATGATATATAGAAAAAGGCAGCGTAAACTCATGGTTGCCCTGATGAAAAATCCGACTTGATAACTATTGTTGCGGTCTTTCAAGGATTGTAAGATGAAATCTTCGGTGTAGGCCTTGATGCATGTTTTGGACGTTTTTGACGGGGAAATCTGGGGAAATCTGGCATTCTAGGCCGCAGGGAAGCAACTTGCCATCTCGCAAGTCTTCGAAGACAAATCTTTGGATGTCTCTTTTTTTGACGACGCCCATTTGGTGTGTCGGTTTGTCTGATTCAGACATTGTTTTGGTTATAATGGGTAACCGCAAAAAGTTCAAATGGATTTTTTACGGGGCGTGACAGTAGTAAGTGAAGAGTCGAAAAGATACTGGCAAATTTTGGTGACCCCACTTGACCCCGGCTTCCCGGCGAGGCTTTGGGAGCCAAATGTGCCGTTATCTTTTCGACTCTTCAGTTACCACTGGGAGTCCAAAATCGGTCGTATCAGTACAAAGGTTTATACTTGATTTAGAGTGAAACCGGTGCAGACCATCCAGACCCTTTTTCACAATTTCAATGAATAAGCAGAGGAAAATTCGAGGTTGGATTTCCTTCGTAGAGGGAAGTCCAGATCAACGATTTTGTTCACTGATCTGCATTAGTGAATTAGTTATTGAAAACATTTTCACTTATCGATAGACAAACCAAATATTGCGTTCTTTGGGCAGCAAAGTTCACATATCTGTTGTGCAAAACTTCAAAGGAATGATAACGAATCATGCAAAGTTTGAAATCAACTTAGATTTTAGATCGTGACCTGTTAAAAGTTCAGGGAATGTTTTCAAGCCCTGAAGAAGATGGAGTCCGACAAAACGCCAGGCACGGATGGACTTCCTGCAGAATTCTACAAAGTTTTTTGGAAAGACATTTCTTCTTTTTTATTCGCGGCCCTCAACTATGCTTTTGACTCTGGCTGCCTCTCAGTAACACAAAGACGAGGGGTTATAAAACTAATTCCAAAAAAGGATGTGGAACTATACTTCATCAAAAATTGGAGGCCCATTACTCTTTTGAACACCGATTACCGGTGCTGGCCACAGCAATTAGGAAAAATGCTAATATAAAAGGAATTTATGTAAATAATGTGGAAATTAAGTTAAGTCAGTATGCCGATGACACAACACTTATATTAGACGGGTCACGTGAATCTCTCCTTTCATCCCTTGCAATGCTTGACGACTTCATGAAAGTCTCTGGCCTCAGACTCAATGATAAGAAAACGGAAGGTCTATGGATCGGCGCAAGTATTGGAAATGGTAAACGTCTGTGTTTAGGAAAAGAACTTAAATGGGCAAAAGACAAGGTAAAATCCCTAGCTTTATGGATTTAAACAGATCCCGAACTACCTGCCTCTTTAAACTACAATGCAAAACTTGAAAAAGTTAAAGGAATCCCAAGATGCTGGAAATACCGCCAACTCACATTGTTAGGGAAAATCACTGTTATCAAATCACTAGTAGTCTCCCAATTAGTTTATCTACTCTCGCCTCTTCACTCAAACTACAGGGTTTTAAATGAAATAAATGATTTACTCTACACTTTTCTATGGATTTCCGTGTTGGTGGCCTAAAAATGATTGATATTAGTTACTGCAATAAATCCCTCAAAACCACATAGATTAAAAAATATTTAGATAACAACAAGGGAAAATGGAAAATCTTTTTTGATATAGCCCTCAAAAAATATGGCTCAAAACGTTTTCGCCTACAACCTCAACGTTAGAGACACCTTATCGACAATAACAACTTCAGATGCCTTTTTAAAAGAACTATTGGGAATCCGGGCAGAAGTTAACTTTGAACGTTAAATATCATCGAAAGATCACTTTCTGGATCAACAACTTTGGCATAACTCCCTAATAAAGATTGCCAACAAGACAGTTTTTTTTTTAAAAAATTGGTTCACTAAGGGAATAACTCGGGTAAAACATCTTTTAGGACCGAACAGCAACTTTCTTTAGTTAAATGATTCCCGCTGTAAGTATGAAATAGACCCTCGCCCTCGGATTGATTCTCGCTTGCAAGGTTTACAGAACACCAACCAGGCATATGAGCCACTTACAACACGAATTTTACGAGTCAAAAAAGCAACTACATTAATATATAAAAAAACTGAATACTAACAAGAGTTTAACCCCCGAGTCAAATCAAAAGAAGTGGCTAGGGGATTGTGGCCTACCAATAAACGGCAACATAAATTGGACTGCTGCCTATCTTTTAGCTGAAAAATGTACAAAGAGCACTAAGCTGATAGAGTTTGTTTAAATTCTTACATAGACGCGTACCAACCAATAACCTCTTATTTAGAGTGGGTCTACAGGGCGATGAAAATTGTAGTTTTTGTCACACCTCTGAGTCAACAATTCATCGTTTTTGGTCATGCCGCCAAACAGCTCACTTTTGGAATAAAGTTACTAAATGGCTGAAAAACTTAAATTTACTTCCTAGAGATTATACTTTGACAAATATTACTGCTTTGAGTCTGAGGCCAGATCTCTCTCAATTTGTGCTTCTTATCAATTACTGCTTTCTCTGAGCAGGATATCATATACGGCTTGCTAAAACAAAAGAAGATCATCCAAATCTTACTCATTTCATATGCACACTAAAATCACAATATGAAATAGAAATAAAAAGTGGAGACACAAAGAAATGGAAACCTCTTACAGGATATATGAGGATTTAATTAATATTTTGGATTATACATTCTATACCTATCTGTATTTATCTCCTACCCATTAGTCTATTTCTAATCTTCTGTCAGGTGCATAACTCTTTTTATCTATAATGTACCACATGCCTTTGGTCTGTTTTTGACCTTTCTTTAGTACAACCTCAATCTGTAATGATAATTATCTATTTTTGCCCCTTGTCGTCACTGTACTTGTTAGTAGTGTACTGTAAGTCGTGTCGATATTGTAATTTAAATAGTGTAAATAATTAGAATAATTTAATGTAAATAGAGGTAGTGCTGTAAGTAGTCTAAATAGTGTACTGTTCGTAATTGTATTGTAAGCATTGAATTCCCTTGTATTATTGCAAATAAAAAAATAAATAAATAAAAAAAGAAGCCCAACTTACAATTACAAATTATTTCTTACTACCTATTTTAAACAATGTATCCCATCCATAAAAGTAGCATAACTCTGTAAATATGTATCATTTAAAGGTAATCTAGCCGAGAATTTATTAGGTAATAAACATGCGGATGGTTTACTTTGTATCTCTCGAATCAGTGCTAACTTGTGGCCATTGACAGTGTTCACTCGCCTAAGTTTGAATTGAAGTTTGGTGTTCCTCAAGGGTCGTGCCTCGGCTCGCTCCCGTTTTCAATCTACATTAGTCAGCTGTTTACGATTGTTAGTGAACATTTGCCACAAGGTGCACTGTTAGGCTGATGATACTCAACTCGACTTAGCGTTCAAAACAGACGATGAAACTTCCCAGCGGACCCATCTAACTGCGATCACTGCCATGGAAGCAGATGATCAAAGATAAGCTCACGATAAATGATGACAAGACCGATTTTGTTCTGGTTGGTACCAAACAATATCTGGATAAGGTTTATATCCACGCTGTATCGATTGGGAAATCTGTAGTTATGGCTTCAAGTGTCGTCCGAATCTTGGTTGTCATATTTCTATGAACACAACGTCAACAGGATTTGCAAAACAGCATTTTATTATTCATGCAGTCGGATAATCGTTTGGATTACTGCGGCATGAATGATAAAGAAAATGCTAAGGCTTGAAAATGACTGTCGAACGGTCGAAACGTCTTATTTCACTTTTAATATCGTATCTATTGCTTTAGTGTTTTCTTTATCATTCATGCTGCAATTTTCTTGTATTGTTTCTATGTAAATATTTCAGTTTTAGCCAGTATCTCCTTGGCATTCTTATAATCGATTTTAGGGTATTGAGCTGAAAAAGTATCACAAGAAATAAATAATACTGCTGTTTTAGAATTGGTACCTCTAGGGGAGGGGGAAAAAATTTCAAGCCATGCCCACAAACCAGGATCTTGGTCCCTCTTAAAGGCTCTTTTCAAAATTTCCGACGAGTACTCTCGTCCTTTTGACACGCGAGTCCCCCTGGGATTTATTCCCAAATTGCACTATATTTTGCCCTAAATCACATCTTTTTCCCAGCCAATGAGAAAGGAACACTAAACCAAAACAACCAGTCAGATTTCAAGGCTGGTTTAAAGTAGTCAATCAAATTGCTGGAAAGCCAGTGCAATTTATTCACATATGGCACTATTTTTTGCTCTAAATTGCATCTTTTTCTGTTTTGCATTTTTCTGTTAAGCTTTTTTAACAAACCAGCTACTGGATCAAGAAAATATTGGTACTGATCAAAATCCTCTAAGTTAGGCGATTAAATTGTGCGATTCCAAAATGGATGCAATAAAGTGGTAATTGAACTTGGTCCGAAATCATTCTTATGATTTCAAATCGAGCCCCTGCTTCGTGCTCTTTCAGTTTTGAAATCACGCAAATGATTCAGTGGCGGGTCCAGACCTTGAGCTAAGGGAGGGGGCCCCGTTTTTTTGCTTTCCCTGCTGGCTTTTCTTCCTTCTTCCTTCTTCGTTTTTTTTTTCACCCAAAATAAGGGGGGGGGGAGGGGGGGCAGGCCCCCTGGGCCCCTTACCTAGATCCGCCACTGTGATTTGTATGAGAAATTATTAGAATTTTTACAAAACGCAAGTAAAATTATTTCCTAATTTCATGTGTCAACCATTTGATTACCTTTTAATATCGTGGGTGAAAAATTATGCTTACAATCGAGGGTTTTTGTAATATCCCTTATATATAATTTCCATATAATCTCTCAGTTAGTATGCACTGTGTGACTGGTCAATTTAGCACGCCGTATTTTACCGTACGGCCCACTAAAATCTAAAGCTGTTTTTGTCGTCAAAGTGGTTCGTGATTTATCGCCAAGTGTTCTCAATTTTTATAGCAAATAAAAGTTGAAAACTTTCTTTTACTTTAAACAGTGTATTAAAACGTGCTAATGACTTAACAACAATTTGAAATTGCTTTGTTTTGCTTTCGACGTTCGTCAGAAATTTGAAGCCGTTCCATGTGAATGGAAATCGTTCTCGAACCAGGCAGACACGCGGTAGGGATACAATAAATATCTTACTAATCCAGTTTTCTCAGTCGGTACTGTATGTTATGCATCCTCGTTTCTTCCCTTTTGATTTATGGTCTGCGCGCTTGGGCCATAAACCTCGGTCCATAATTTACAGTACCGACCTCAAACTCAGTTAGTAAGAGGTATATGTGAAATTATAACATTTAATTAAAAAGCTGAAATTTTGCGCTAAAATTAAAGAGGCATTTTTTCACCCATGATATTACAGACCAAATTGTACTCCACTCATTTCAATTTCCATTATTAATGACCATGATTCCTTCAAGTATCACTTGTTTTACCTTTTCTTCTAACAGGCTTTATGTCCTTCCTTTAGCGGATCAGTACTCAGCCCTTTTAAGCTCGAATGAAAGAGAATTCAAAGTAACTTAGAAAATGTAATAAATGACTAGTTACAAACACCCTGCAATGGTTGCTTTACATTGTTATAGACCACTTGAACACAGCAAGGCAACTGCAGATAATAAAGTCAGTCTTGAAAATCATCAGCAAAATAATCAGGAGGCTGGGCCCATGCATATCCTTTTCTGTGATCTGAGGATGACCTGGAAACAATAGGACTGACAATTATGATAAAACAAAATGTAGTTACACTTAAACCTAGCCTCCCAGGTATGCTAACAAGCACTCTTTTTTCTTCATGACATAGACAAGAGGATGCTTAGACAGCAGGTAAAATTAAATTCTGAACTGGAGCTGTCGGGGTACTATTCGCACTATTTCCCAAGCTAGAAGAATAGGATGTGAGTGTTTTTTACTGAAAATGGAAGACAGTAAACTGACGTTTTAAGACTACTTTCTGTTCATATTATTGTGAATGGACCTAAACCCGTCCCTTGTAGTTTAGAATACCGCTGTGCGTCAGGGCATGCGCGTCAGTGAATACAAAGAAAAACTACGAAATTGCTGGGCTCCAGTTCCCCAATCGCAAATAAACATGGCGTCTCTCGAAAACACGAGTGAAATCGGGAAAATCTGGGACAGACGTCTGGCGAATATCCGATATATCGGCAAAATCTGGGATGGTCGGCAAAAAGTAAAATCCCCGATCGTCTGGGATTTTCCCAACATATGAAAACCAGGCTTTATGATCCAGTGAAAACTACATTGTCGGAGTCGGAAGCAGAAACGGAAGAACCAACCAATCACAAGGTCCGGAAACGAAAATTGTGATTGGTTTATTCTTCCGCTTCTGCTTCGGACTCCGACAATCTAGTTTTCACTAGATCGTAAGCGACGGAGTCGTAGGCGAATGCAGTGTTCTGCTTCCGATTCCGTCAGTTTGATTTTCACTAGATCGTATCACTCTACGCTTCTGATTACGACTTCGACTACGACTCCGTCACTAGTGAAAACCAGCCTGTAATGCCCACGGGTCGATTACGGATTATGCAAATTAGGAAGAGCCCGGCTGGGAAAATTCCAGCGCATTGAAACGATGAAAGCCGATTAACAGTAAGAGAAAGTAAATTTAATTCCGAGTAGCTAATAAGAGTAGAGATTTTCCCTTAATAAAATTTATATACAAGTCGTTTTTGACTTACCAGCCGGCAACCTTGGCGGGCACTACTGAAAAACAATCAAAGTTTGCTGAGTCTTAAGTAAAGCTAAAATCGCCAAGTGAAAAACACCATCGGTAGATCTGTCATGCATCCTGAGCAGAACACCACGAAGAAACTTATAAGTTATCATCTTAGTCACAACAGTTACCAACATATTGAACTCCGTCACAGTTCTCATCACATAGATTCCCTCGCTTTACACAAGCAAGTGTAAATCAGCTTCCAGGATCATCAGATGTAAACAATTGGGCTGTTTCTGTCGGTAGCAGTGTTTCTGATAACTGCAGGAAGTTATAGACGTTCACAAGGCTTGAAAAGTTCATTCATGAATCCCAAAATGAAGAAGGCGAAGATATGTTGTCGAAAGCGAATGCGAAGATCGAGTCATTCTGAGCAGTGCATTCTGAAGCAGTAGTATTTTCGTTCACCGAAAGACCGTTGGTTTGAACTATTTTGAGGCACTCTGTTGACGTTTCGCCACAAAAGTCGGAAAAACTCCACCATCAAGTTGTGGCACCACGATACTCAAATACCTTTTTGAGGCTGTGACAATCATTTTTCCCGAAAAGAAGTGCGTGTTTTAATTTTTAACGGAATACGTCAAACAGTGGTGAAGTTCACTGACCGTGTAGTTTTGCCCTGGGTTTGAGACGATGAATGAATCGGTAACCGCGCGCATCGCCGGATGTAATTTGACGACTTCCTCGAATAATTTTGTTCTTTTCTTAAATTCATGAGCCATATAATAAACAACTTAATAACCTCAACCGTTCGGTCGTTACGGGAAAATCTCAAATTGAAGCCTTGCCGTATTGACCGAGCGATAGCGAGGTCAATACGGTAGGCTTAATTAAGTAATTAATTATTTGATTAATTATTATTTTAATTTTCACTACTTAAAAGTAGTTAATATTAAAATAGGAAGGCCGTCGCTCTAGCCATACCTCATGCAATATAGATTAACCCAACATGCGCATGGCACTCGTTATAAAGGCACAATGTTGCATGATGTTTCTTTCTTTCTCAGGTGTCGTCCAACAATGTTGGATGATGCTGCAACCGTTTTGCCGTTTTACGGTTAACAGACATCTAAAGAAAAAAATTTTTTTTCTTTAACTGAAACAAAAGTTCGAAGGTTTCTAACGGTTTCCGGCCAAGGCCGAAACAGATCGAAGGCTTAAACAGGGTTCATCAGCTATGAGACAAGACACGTATAGACCAAACAAGTGACCTCGACACTCTATAAAAATAAACTGTGGTTGGAGAAAAAATATTCGGTTAATTTTTTTAAGACTAGCGCAGACTTGCGGCTACAATTTTCCATTTTCTAGCTCAAGTACTAAACTTTTGCCTGCTTTACAGCTAACGGTTAACCACATTAATTTCAGACCCTTAACGACCCTCTACAACGTATGATATTCTTTCAAATGTTTTAGCTTTGCTGCTACTTGTACTGTGGACTTCGTAGCCATTGTCAATGACATATACTTCACACTTTCAACATAATTATACAAAATTTTAAGATAAGCTGAATTTGTGGCAATGGCATTACACGCAAAGACATCCCGGCATACAATCAAACTTAGAGTTTCTAAAACCCTCCAAGGCCCCAGATCAACTGACGCATTTCCAGATTCAATGAAGTCTTGCTTTCGTCTTGCTTTCGTTTTCCATTATACGGAGAAAGAGTTCTTGCTTTCGCTTTCTCTTTGGGCTGGGTGTTCCTGAGGTTACACGAGCGCGAACAAAGTTCCCACAGTTTAAACATGAACATGACTCTGAGCAGCCAACTGCAACTTATGAACATGTCGACTTACGTTTTCCGTCTTTGCACGGCGACATTTCAGTGGGATCCGGCTTTATTTTCAGGCTGACGACCTCTACCACATCCACACCTTGTACGAACGATTGTTTCTCCGCCCCTATTTTGTTGCCCATCGTTGATGTTGTAATCATTATTACAATTATAACATTGGCATCTTCGAGTGCAGGGTCGTTTGTGTTCAAAGGAAGTCAGTACACTTGGAGGCCACGCATGAAACTTTGTTGGGGTCTTTGGTATTCTTACCGCATGTACATTTTCCCTCATTAAAGACATCTTGATCGATCTCATCCGTACTTAGAATTTCTAAAAAAAGAAGAAAGAAACGTTCTATTTTATAGAACAAAAGTACTGAAGGACAATATAATTCGTTACATGTAGTGATAAATATGGAGAATTCGTATAGTGTGATCGTCCGGGTGAGTGTAGTTCTGAAAAGCAATGTGATTGTTGGCATCACCATTTCTCGTGGCTCGTTTGTGTGTCGTAACGTAGTTGTAGGTTTGTGTTTTAACCTACAACTACGTTACGACACTTACTGACCAACGTGAAAGACAGAGACGAACCTAACGACAGACAGGGAGCAGTTTACAAGATCAAATGGTCCGACTGCCAGGCTTCCTTTATTGGTGGGACTGACTGAACACAAACGAGCCACGAGAAATGGTGATGCCAACAATCACATTGCTGTACATCATCAACTGACAAACCACAGCATTGACTGGGACTCTTCTCAGTGCTAAACCTACAGTACAAACTATTTTCAACGACTGACTCTGGAAAGCTGGTACACTAACCTAGAACAAACGCCTCTTAACAGATGTCAGCAACTACCGGCGCCTTACAAACGACTTATCCATGACAGAAACGAAACCGACAAACGGACTTCTAACAGACCGACTACAATACACGGACCAAAAACCGACCTATTTGACTAATAGACGGATCGAAGCCCACCAATGACTGATGACAAACTTTACACGAGTCTTTCAGCCAATACCATCATGGCTATACTGACCAATCACGTTCAACGGACCAGACTTATAACATCATCGACTAACAAACACCATTCACCTGACACTGAAGATGACTTCCGCTCAGGTCGTCGAAACGTCAGTCACCAACAACAGTTCTTTTCAGAACTACACTCACCCGGACGATCACACTATAAAAACTACTGATACTCCTGGGTTCAAACCATTTACTGTAATATGGAGAATGAAACAAACTCCAAAGCCTTTTGAATAACCATTTTCAAAAACCTTTCACTGAGTTCTGTTGGACCTCTTAGTTTACGAAAAACTGGAATGTTGGCAAGTTCCATCGTCTCACGGAAGCTGGACAAAACATGCTAAGGATGACCAGCATAATGTTGTTGATCTATCTATAAGTGCAACCCTTAATAATTTATCTCATTCCCAGCCAACGTTTTCGCGGGAAAAATAATAAAAACCTAGCGCTCGTCAAAAATATGTTTTTTCACTAGAAATTCAGCTCGGAACAAATATAAATTTATATTCGTTTGAATCGTCGATGAAATGACCTTTTCCGGAAATTTTTTCCTTCACGGTCAACGAAAATCTCTGATTACAAAGTCACGCCGAACCCTAGGCTCGATTTCCGCCGCTCCCTCGGGTCCGCGTGCCTCCCCGAGAAGAGACGGCTGGACGCGTGAGCGACCGATCGTGTCAGTGACGTAATTTCAAAATTTAATTGATGTATCGTTACTGGTCACCGGAAATGTCATCGGATACCAAACATATGGTATCTCGCGCCAAATCTTATCATAGTTTGTTATTAAAGCGCCAACACTGCAAACATGTGCTGTACGCGTTTACACTGTTTTCCGCGCGGTGTTTACAATTTCAGATGTAGTTATTTTAATGGCTGAAGCAAGTTTGAAGTCTAGCGGTGAAACACCCATAAAATCTTCGGCTTCAAGTTCTTCCGGATGCCTGTTTTGCGGTACACAGCAAACTGATTCACGAAAAAAAACAATTGAATTTACTCCTTTGTGAAAAACAAGAGTGTCAAATTACACTTTGTAACTAAAAAACAAAAATATCTCGTTATATTTGCATGCAACAAGAACAAAACAATCGTTACCCGCACTTACTATTGTGAACGTTAGAACTGTTTCAAATCTAAATCTCGTCTCCTCTAAAACATGTCCTAAGAACTAGACGCGACGATTCGTGGCCTCTAATTGAATTTACTCCTTGTGACTGAAAAACAAAAGTATCAATGTCGAGGAAAAGGTTGTTGTTATTTATCGTGGTAGATGCAATAATAAAGTGTATTATCGTTTGTCTCACGATGTAGTCACTTGAGATGTAGATCGCGACGTTTCGACTGCTTACTGCTAGTCTTCTTCAGGCGTGAAGAATGATAAGTGATACCGTGCAATCAGTCGACCTTATCGCCTGAAGAAGACTAGCAGTAAGCAGTCGAAACGTCGCGATCTACATCTCAAGTGACTACATCGTGAGACAAACGATAATACACTTTATTAAAAGTATCAAGTAACCTTTCTAACTAAAAATAAAAATATCTCGTTGCATTTGCATACTACTAACTCACGAACTGTTTCAAACCTCAAGGCTCATCTCGTTCATTTAACTAAAATCCTCAGCCTAACCCACAGAAAATGTCGAAGTAAACCCAATATATGAATACTTCCTCCTCTTTTATAGAAGAATAGATATGGCCGTTCTGAACTCTATCGAGATCAAATCTTCTCACATACCATTTACCTTTACAACAAGAAATTTGTAAATTTTATTTTTAATAACATTTTTTACTGTAAAGCGCCATGAGCCCTGGATATGGCGCTATACAAATCTATTATTATTATTATTATTATTATTATTATTATAAGAAATTTGATTGGCTGTTTATAGTAGATCCAATCTGATTGGTGTGACATACATACATCTCTCACTCACTCACTCACTCACTCACTCACTCATGGCGGTTGAAATAATCCGTCGCAGTCAACATTAGTGAACTTAGCATGTAAAAGGCGATACCTGCTCTACAATTTAACATCTGTACAATTTAACATCTTTGTATTGAGAAAATGCCAGGCGGGAAGCAATCTAAAACAGCTTTGTTCGAGGAAATCGATTTCAACATTTATAATGATGGCGACAGGACAGCAGCGTACATGACCGACAAAGACGGCGTATCGTTGTGGATGAAGTGCATTGACGAACATTACAAAAGTCTTTCTCACGATATAGAGTGGAGCAAATGCGATTATCAAGCCAAGATGATGGCGCAAATATAAGAACATGCAGATAATACACGTGGCGCCACGAACAAGAAGGCAGACAAGATAGGAAACATAACAATTTCCTTTTATCTGACAACATGCCGTATTCTAATCCAAGGAAACCAGTGCGGTAAATGGTGTCGAGAGGTGTTTCCATGCATAAAGCGCGCGTGGAAACGGCAAGGCAAACTGGAGGTTCTGGCGATTCACACCAGACAGCAGATGACCTTTTAGCAGAGTTAAATGCTTCAAATGGCTCTGACGATGCCGAAGATGTCGCCGGTGACAACTCTACCACTCATACAACCACCGGACCAAACCTTCAACTACAGCAACCGTCCTCCCAAACTCGACGGCGAAGCCTCCCAAGTACTCCACCTGGTCATCAGGACCACAGAGTTTTTGAAACACTGAAATCTTCAATAGAAAAGGTTATTGAGGAAAATATTACAATCAAGGAGACATTGCACAGCATGACATTAAAGCTCCAAGATTTTGATCACGTCCATGATCGCATGAAATCTTTAACAGCTGAACTCAACAGTTACAAAATCGAAGTTGAAAGCTGCCAGGAGAACATTAAAAGAGAACAAACACTGCGTAAATCTTTGGAAGATCAGTTGCAACATCAGGTAAATCAGTATCAGGAGTTAAAGAAGAAAATGACAGAAGACATGGCGCAAGTGTATGCACGTGTTCGGGAATCGGAAGAAAACCTCGAGAAAGTCAAGAGCGAAAATAACAAGCTTCGCCAAAACAACAGCACGCTATTAAAGGAAAATGAAGCTATCCTGCAACGTGTCGAGGATTTAGAAAAAGAAACGAATGTTATACAAGAAAATTTATATGAAGGCGAGCTTGTAACTCGAGGCGATATTCAAAATCCAGACCGGAAATCTCAGTATTCGCAGCCACCACAAGAAGAGGCAATTATTCAAACTACAGGCCAAAATGAACAAACAAAGAAAGTTTTTAGAGACGTTAAGCCTGTTGGAGATACGATCGTCTTTGGTGATTCAAACACTCGAGGTCTAAATAGAAGAAGGTTAGCTATGGGCATTGGATCTCTTAGTGGCGCGACACTTGGTTCAGTCATTGCGTACATCAACAACGAGCCCACACCAAATGAAGCTGTCAAACGCGTCATTTACCATTTAGGCACACACAACATTAGAGATAACACAACCGATGAAATTAAAACCAAACTTAACACCTTAAAGATCAAGTCTGCAGATAAATTTCCGAACGCCAAAATATGCTTCTGTGAAATTCCTCCCAACCACCATGCGCCCAGTCCGAGAATAACTGAAGTTAATGAATACATAAAGTCGATGGATACAGCATTCCTCGAGGTAGACGCGAAAGACCCCGGTTTCTTCACACGAGACGGAGTCCATTACAACAAACAAGGCCTTGGACGTCTGACTGCTTCTATGAAGAAATGGGCAAGAGAAAATGGACACTCATTCGACGCCACTTCAGACCACTCAAAACAGCGCCGTTTTCAGGAAAAGCCATTCCTGTGGAACCAACAGAACCGCAGAAAAGGACGAAATTCACAGTGGAGGAACGCAGGTCCAGTGCAACAGTTAATCAACTTACTGCTGACAAGCCTTGGCAAACGTTAACCAGCTGTAAACCTTATCTGAGACACTTTTGTGAGACATATTTAGTTTTATATTTCCCCGATAATCAGTAAGTACTATATTTCCTTGTTAGTATTATCACAGCTTACATTTATTTTTTCCGGGTTTTGTTGATCGTATAAATACATATATATTTTCTTTCTTTTCAAATGAACTCTTCATGGTTAAATCAAAATAATGTTTTCAATATAATTTCATGGAATATTCAAGGACTCAAAACCAGGCTAAAACCAACCAATCAAACCATTTCAAATACAAAATTAAATATCAAATCAATTAAATCTAATCTATCAAAATTCGATATTATTTGCTGACAAGAAGCATGGGCAAAAGATGAGTCATTAATGTTTCAGGATTACATAGTCCACTCGACCGTACGGAGCACGAAAAGTAAACGAGGTCAAGGCGGAGTATCTGTCTTGATAAAGAATAAACATTCAGACCTTGTTTTTCATATAAAGAGTGCCTCTCCAAACATAATTTGGTGTCACCTAAAACGACAGCTTTTTGGTATAAATTCAGACATTTATCTCGCGGCGGTTTATTTACCCCCACTTCAGTCTCAGCGAAAAGCAAGTGAGGACGTCCTAAACGTTTTAGAACAAGAAATACACAAGTATTCCAAACAAGGTAAAATCATTTTGCTTGGTGATTTAAATGCTAGGACTGGAACTTTAAATGACTTTATTGAAAATGATTGTTGCGATTTCCTGCCAGATGATGATGCATATAATCTCGATAAAAATTGGCCAAAACGAAACAACGGAGATTATACCGTTAACAAACTAGGAGGCGAAGTATTACGATTATGTATAGGAAACAAATTGAGAATATTGAACGGTAGAGCTACAAGTGATCTAGACGGCAAGCTAACATCATATCAATCCAATTGAGCAAGCACTGTTGATTACGGAATAGTCAGTGAAGATCTTCAAAACACAGTGCTAGGATTTCAAATACAGTATTTGACGCCTTATTCTGATCACTGTCCAATCGTTCTCAAATTAGCCTCCAGTAATCGTGACATCATGAACTACAACACCTCAAAAAATACTCGAAGAAAGGGGGCGTTTCCACAAAACAGCTTCACCAAGTTTCTTTGGAAGTCAGAATGCAAAGATAAATTCCTAAGTGCATTATCGAGTATTGATATTCAAGACAGGCTTCAATCCTTTAATGCAGCACACCACAGCTCAATAGATGATGAGATTTCACAGTTCAATCAAATACTAAAATCAGTTGCAAAACTAAGCCTGGAGACATCACGTAAAACGCGAAAATGTACGAAGAAACACAAACCATGGTACGATAATAATTGCAGACAACTAAAGAAAAAGCTGCAGAAACTGGCGAAGGAAATAAATCCCACAGCTCCTCGATCACTGCGACAAGAATACTTTACCTTCAAAAAGAAATACAAAACGCTAGTAAAAAAGATGTACAAAACATATAAAAATCAACTTTCAAATGAAATAAACAATTTGAATTCCAACCGAAGCGGCGAATTCTGGAAACTAATAAACAAAATTCGTAAAAATGAGACCGTCGAAGAAAGTTGCGATATTTCGCCAGAAGATTGGATAAAACATTTTCAAAACCTTTTATATGACGAATCTCAAGAAACGAACGCAAACGTCATATTTCCAAACAATCCTGACCAAACAACAACTATGACCGATGAAATTTTAGACGCCCCTATCACTGCAAAAGAAATTCATGATCAAATATCTAAACTCTAAAATAAAAAGGCATCTGGTACGGACACCATCCTGAATGAAATGATCAAACATGGGCGGTATTATCTCATGCCTTCTCTAGAAAGAATATTCAACGACATCATTGAAAACGGCACCTTCCCAACTGAATGGAACATTGGTGTTATAAAACCAATATACAAACAAAAAGGCGATAAGAAATCTCCAGCCAATTATAGAGGAATTACTTTAACCAGCTGCTTAGGGAAACTATTCACATCAATTTTGCAAAACAGATTGAATAAGTTCATCGAGCAACATAATGTTCTAAATCCAGAACAATTTGGATTTAGACCAAACTCTAGAACCACGGATAGTTTATTCATTTTCGAGCAATTTCTCCATAAATACACCAAACATCACAAGAAACTTTATGTTGGTTTCATTGACTACGAGAAAGCCTTCGATAGCGTATGGCAATCCGGTATGATTCATAAATTACACAAATATGGAATTCAAGGAAAATTCTTGAATGTTATTAAGTCCATGTATTCGTCAATTAGGAGTTGTGTTAAAATTAATCAAAACACGCTTACCGAACTTTTTTCATGTAACAAAGGGATAAGACAAGGTGATGGCCTAAGTCCAGTTTTATTTTCGTTATTTATGAATGATCTACCGCAATATTTTAAACAGAACAAATCTCCAGGTGTGATGTTAGGGAATCGCTCTATAAACTGCTTAATGTATGCAGATGATTTATTAGTAATCAGTCCTTCTCCGGAAGGGCTGCAACAATCGCTCAATGTAATTCATCAACACGCTCAGCAATGGAAGCTCAAAGTCAACACTAAAAAGTCGAACATAATCATATTTAGTGGTAACGGGCAAAACAAAAACAATACAAATTTCAAATACAATAATGAAACTTTACAAATTGTCGATAAACAAACATATTTAGGTATAGAAATGACTTCATCCGGTCGTTACACCTATGCAAGAGAAATTCTCAGCAAAAAAGCCACAAAAGTTCTCTCGATAATAAAATGATCCTTTTCTAACTCAGATTCAGCAACTATTGAGATTAAGAACAAACTTTTCGATGCCCTTGTTAAACCCGTGTTACTTTATGCATGTGAAATTTGGGGACCAGAACTATTGTCATACAGAACGCATTTTGATAAAAGCATAATTGAACAAGTCCACATTAAGTTCTGTAAACAAACACTAAACATCCCATGGTATACAGAAAATATTGCCTGCAGGGCAGAGCTTGGGAGGTACCCTTTAAGCATTGATATAAAAGCCTCAATCTTTAGCTATTGGCAAAGATTGAAGCATTCTTGTAGCAACGTTTTGTTACGTGAAGCATTTCAATATGCAACAACTTCTACACCTTTCTTTGATGTTACAATTAATGAAGAAATCACTAGGGGGTATCAAGTAACAGAATCAACAGAACCAGTAACACGGCAACACTTCAAGAACAGTCGATTAAAAATAAACAAAAATCTTAGAAATCAGTATTCACAGAACTGGCTTGAGACTAAGAACAGTTCATCAACAACTTCAAGGGAAAAATTTACGCACAAGGAAGTTAAAAAGAGTTATCAATTTGAAAATTACCTGAAAACGGTTACAAACTCAGCACACAGAACTAGCCTGACAAGGCTTAGGTTAGGATGTCACGCATTACGAATACAAACTGGAAAATATGAAAATAAAGGAGCATCAATCCCAGTAGAGGAAAGAACATGCTTAGTATGCAAAGAAAATTGCGTAGAACAGGAACAGCATTTCTTGATGTATTGCCAGGGGTACGCTACCATAAGAGTTGAGCTCCATTCTCACATTTCAAAAAAATATGCACTTTACGCAAATCTGAGCGATAACGAGAGAACTAAGTACTTACTTAGAGCTGACAATAGAGTTACATCAAAAATAATAGGTAAATATATCAACTTAATGTTTAAAAAAAGAAAAGAGATTCTCAACTTGCAAACGAAATGAGCATTATAATTTTTATTTAATTTTATTTGAATTATAAAAGAATCAAGTGAATGTTATTTCTTATTGTACTAGTTAATGTTAAACCTTTATTGTAAACAGACCAATACCTCCCTTTGGAGAGTAAGGCGCAATAAAGATATACTATACTATACTATACTATACTATACTATACTATACTATACTATACTAAACTATACTATACTATACTAAACTATACTATACTATACTATACTATACTATACTATACTGTACTATACTATACTCACTCACTCACTCACTCACTCATCCATTGACCCGTCCATAACATACCCGACGCGCCGACTAAGACGTATTTGTTTTACAAAAAAATAACTCAATAATGAGCTTAACATAACGAACATGCGCATAACGCGAAAATAACGTGACGAAACCGAAACATGTTTCGCCGCCATTTTTGTTCAGGATTTGCCTTCGATTCGATAACTTTTTATTCGCTGTTAGCAATTTACGACAGCTCTGGGACAATCAGGATTAAGGGAATGAAGGACCAGCTTTGTGCTATTTTCCTGGCGAGCGCGGTTGCATTCTTGGTTGCCTGGAGAGGTTTCCCCGTCTCAGGAAGAGAACGAAGCTGAAGTTTTTATTTTGCTGTGGAAATTTCAAGGTTTATTACCTGCCATCTTCGCACCGACCAATTATTCTTCTCTAATTTCTGTGGAAAATAGCGATGTCGAACTGTTTCATGTCTGCAATTCAAGATATATCGCGAAGCCTCCGAACGTAAGTCTTTAAAATATTCTTAACTGTTCAGAGTTGTGCATTTAAACTGGAGCTTACATTAAACAAGCTTTTCTGTCTAAAGTTTTTTCCGTCTTAACTTACTCTCTTATGAAAGACTGCATTTGCTTTATGATTTTCTTGTAATATGTTGAGTCTGATCACTTTTTTCGAGTAATTTAAATCATGAAACTTGAAGGCAGTTGCAGATCAGTCAACAACATTGGAAATAGCTGCCGGTTTGCACGTCTCGATAATACAGTGATATATTATAGAGGTTTTGAAACCTCCATCCTTTACTGTTCAGTACCAATGTGAACTCGCAAATTTGTAAGTAAATTTTCCAATTTAAGCAATTGGAAAGAAGAAGCCTGAAAAAAATCAGGGCTTCAACGGGATTCGAACCCGTGACCTCCGCGATACCAGTGCGATGCTCTACCAACTGAGCTATGAAGCCACACATTGGGAGCGAGGCCACTTAATTGAGTTCATATCTTCCCGTGAGGAGTGAAATGATGTGAAGTTTATATGAAGCCGTTGAAGCCCTGATTTTTTTCAGGCTTCTTCTTTCCAATTGCTTAAATTGGAAAATTAACTGCGATGATCATTCTTCACGCTCCGGTAGTTGTTGACATCTGTTAAGAGGCGTTTGTTCTAGGTTAGTGTACCAGCTTTCCAGAGTCAGTCGTTGAAAATAGTTTGTACTGTAGGTTAAGCACTGAGCAGAGTCCCAGTCAATGCTGTGGTTTGTCAGTTGATGATGTATAGCAATCTGATTGTTGTCATCACCATTTCTCGTGGCTCGTTTGTGTTCAGTCAGTCTCGTGTTAAGGTTTCTGCCAATCTCACCAATGTAGGAAGCCTGACAGTCGGAGCATTTGATCTTGTAAACTGCTGCCTGTCTGTCGTTAGGTTCGTCTCGTCCGTCTTTCACGTTGGTCAGTAAGTGTCGTAACGTAGTTGTAGGTTTGTGGGCTACACGAATGTTGTGGGGCTGTAGGATCCGTGAGATGATCTCAGAAGTGCCCTTAATGTAAGGCATAGTCACTATAGTAACAGGTGTAGTGTTCCTGTTCGTAGCGTCAGCTTCAGTAGGTCGGTTGTAGGTCAGCGTTGTAGTTGTTTTTTGTGAAAAACACGTTCAAGGTATCTGTTTTCGTCACGTAAGCTGTCCGGTGTGTCACAAACTAGTTGCGTTCGTCTCGTTAAAGTCTTTATAGTTGTGACTTTGTGTGAAGTCGGGTTGTAGGATGGTTCGTCAAGTAATCTGTTGGTATGCGTCGGTTTTCTGTACACTGTCGTTCGTAGTTCGTTGTTGTCGCGGCTTACCAAACAGTCTAGAAAAGGAAGTTTTCCATTTTCTTCGATCTCTTTAGTAAACTGGATGTCGGCGTTCTGTTCGTTTAGGTGGTCGTGAAAATCGTCAATTTCGTCTTTGTGAACGGCGGTAAAGGTGTCGTCAACGTAGCGTGACCAAAGCGGTATCGTTTGTCGGCAAGTTGCAAGGGCGCGCTCCTCCACGTGTTGCATCACAATTTCTGCGACAACAACAGAAACAGGCGACCCCATTGCTGTTCCATGCAACTGTTTGTAGTGTTTACTGTTGTACTGAAAGTAAGTCGATGTAAGGTAAAGGTGCAGTAAGTCCATGATGTCTTCTGTCGGTAACGGTAGTTTAACAGTAGATTGTTTTATGGCGGTCTCGGTACACTGTAATGCCAGTTGAAGTGAAATACTGGTGAACATCAAAAGACACAAGTTTGTAGTCGTCAGACATCTGTACTGTCTTAATAGCGTCAATAAAGTTCTCCGTAGATTGTAGTTTGCGTCTTGATTTGTCAGTAAGGGTTTGCAGTATGGTCGTTAAATACTCAGACAGTTGATACGTAGGGGACCCACAGAATGACTCTATAGGTCGCATCGGTATACCAGGTTTGTGCAGTTTCGGTAGTCCGTAAAGTTTCGGTGGTTGAGGCACTGAGCACCTCAGTCGATAGTAGCGTTGAGTGTCAATAGCGTCAGTCTTTTTAAGCGTAATTATTTTGCTGTTAAGTTTACGTTGAAGTGCTGGCGTCGGGTCGCGTTTAAGTTCTTCGTAAGTTTGTTTGTCGTTAACAAATGCGTCCATTTTCTCAAAGTAGTCAGTCTTGTCCATAACAACAGTGACACGTTCGTTGTCGGCTGGTAGTATGACAATGTTGTTGTCGAACACCTTTCTTTTGTACTTGCTTATTCTAACTCTGTGACCTACTTTAAACTTCGGTTTTGATGATGGTTCTGTATTACCATTCAGATTGAAATATACAGTTCCTTCGTTCTTTTTTTTACTAGCTTCAACAGGTGTCATTTTAATTGAACTGTGTTTGGTGTTATTGTACTGTTGTAAAATTGTGGGTAGAATTTTCAAATAGTGTGTATTAGCCTGCATAGTAAACTGCTTCCACTTTTTGGTTTTTATTGTTTTATTCCATCGTTCACAAACAGATGATTTTTCTTCATTTTAAGTGGAATACAATGTTATTTTACTCTTGTTTAATAAGTCTTTGAAATGTTTATTGTAATACTCTTTGCCCTTATCAGTCCATAAATATTGTGGTTTTCTTCCCTCCTTGAAAATGGTTTTGTATGCTTCGGTTAGAGTTTCGCCTTTTTCATCCTTTAATGGAACAATCCAACCGTATTTACGAAACACGTCTAAGACCATCAGAAGCCCTTGGTCCACTTGCTGAACTGCTGCATTTCAACTAAATCAGAACACCATATTTCGTCGATATGATTCACTATCACACGCCTTCGAGTAAAGTTACGTTCTATTGGTTTATGTAATTCATCTGCTAATTTTTCTGGCCAGTTTACTTCACTCGACGGCTTTTTCCGTTTTTTTGAACACCAAGACCTAGTTTTTTTTATGAATCAAGAATCGTGCTGTTGATCCCCATTTTGGCATTTCACCATATGGAATTTCATCCAACGATTTAACCATTTTTCTGTCACAATCTCCCTTGTTTTTGCCCATATCATAACAAATATCGTTATAAGCCGCTATTTCATCCACTTTGTTATACGGTTGTACATACCATTTTGTAACTTGACCCGTATTTTTATCATACTCCAATTGTTTTTCAAGTGGATTATATGGGCCCATATATTTGTACTTTCCTGGTGTCCATCCAGCCTTTGGTTTTGGTATTTTACCAAAAGCTTTGTGTATGTCAATTGCACCACCAATTGGATTCCATGTTGGTCTAGTCTTGTAACCCATATAAAGAGCCCACTTACCTAAACTCTTTTTTCCTCCTTTCTTCAGCATGTCTTTCATCTGCATTCGGTTCAGGTCTTTGGAATAAAGTGGGACCAGTTATGACTTTCTTCGCTCCTTCCCAGTCAACATATGGAAACGGTAATGATACAACACTTCCCTTGTACATATCAGCATCAAGATCCATTCTGTCGGTTTTATATTTGTAATTTGATTATGGGAAATGACTGGTATTTTATCAGTAAATTTAAAATTAAGATTACAACTCTCATGAGCAGTATTTACCTGTCACATGACAATGATCTCTGACTCTTTTGTATGTTTTATCGTATTTTTTTGCCACAAATATGGCATTCTGTTGCTTGTTTGAAATTCTTTTCATCTTCATCAGTTATTTTCAGCGGTTTACTAAATTCATATTTGATAGTATTTCTGCAGTATTTCACTTCATCTATCACTTTCGCCATAAATTTATACACAGCATTTTCACCTCGATAAGATTGAACTGGTTTCGAATACTTACCATCATAACAGCATACCACTTTATAGCCGAAACTACAATCTGTGTGTTTTTGATATGCTTCAGTATAGGATTTACTATCATTTGGTTTAAATGAATCTACTTTTTCTGTTATAGCTTCGAAATCAGCATGAATCACAAATGGTGCTTGTAACTGTCGGCTGTAATTTTGAAACTTAATTTTCTCACCCTTTTGTGGCATTTTTATTGCTTGTTCACCATTAATTACAATACACTCAGTGTTATGTTTACTGAGAATATCTTCAGATGAGAAACACTGAATACAGTACGTACAAAAGTGTTTTCTATGCTCATATTTGGCTTGATTGTACATAAATCTGTTGAAGTCTTTGATCAGCATATAATGTTGTTTATCCTCGTTGGTTATTAATAGAAGATTCAAATGATCAGCAAATCGTTCTTTGGAAACATAAATTGGATATGCTTGCTTATTTTCCGGCATATCCGAAAACATTAATTCTGATACTGTTCTGTTTTTCAGTTTTATCGAAATCATTGACTTTAACTGGAAATTCAACATTAGAATAGTCTAACTTATTAAGAGCAATTCTCCAGGAAAGTGAAGCAAAGTTGGAAATGAAAAATTTTAACTCCCCTTCATTTTTGTGTGGAGGTAGGTTACCTTGGGGGATAAACAAAAGCAACCATATTTGGATCGGCAGATGTATCGTTGCCATGGTAACCGCACTAGATGACGTCGGTCTCAGGACCATGGTTTGAGCAAAAGTTCCACTCTCAAAAAGTAAAAGTAAACGAGTCTGGTTCTCGGGTGCATGGGAACCAATTCAAAGGAAATTCATACAGACGCTAGAGCCACTCTCCCATTTGATAAAATTCGCCGTTAAAGTATTTTGGGTTTTATAAACAAGAAGAAAATGCTCGCCTTACTATGTTCCCTGTGAGCCATTTAGACAAGCAGGAAAAGCAAGCACAACCATATTCGTAATTTCTCCGAAAGTACTCTTTCCACATAAACCAAATTAGCACCAGAGATTACACAGATATTGACGTTTCTAAATATCATAAAATCAATTTGGGGAAAACTATATTCTGGTCATGGGTGCTGAAGACACCTGAGGCAAATTGCAAAAAATTGCGAAATTGGTAATTTTGAGGGCTTTAGCATTTGGCTCAAACAGGCTTTAGAGAGAGAAAATCAGTTTCAAAAGTATCTTTTATCATCTTGTCTGTCACCTACATTTAGCTAATAGGGTTTTGGCCAACGAATTTGATGAAATATAAATTGATACAAAACCCACCTTAAATGTTTGGGAATTTCTCCAGGATGCTTTCGTCGCGTGGTTCTCTCCAGTGTCTCTCCTTCGCTTGCTCCATTTTCTTGACCAAATCTAGCGCTGACTCTAATTTAACGGTTACTGCCATCGAATATCCAGTTTGCCGTGTTTCAGACCAGAGATGATGATGCAAGAAGCCCGCATACACTTGACAAAGAATAGTTGAAAGATCAAAACATGGTCGTAATACTTGCGATTTCTGCCGTCGAGCACCTAAATTCATCATTATTATCCAACCAGGAAGTAAAGTAAATGTGTCGAGATCAATGTACAAAGCAAATGCATGCCTTTGAACAAACCAAAGTAACGTTTCTGGCTAAAATCGAGTTAGACATTGCAATAGTCGATAAGCCAAGAATGGTAAATAACTGAACGCGTAGGCCGGAAGTCCGAGAAGCACGACTGAAGCCAAAACAAAAAAAAAACAAAACAAAAACCCAAGAACCGAATAAAATTATCAAAGAAAAATTAAACGTTGAGCACCCTGGGAAACTAGGAACAAGGTTGAAATGTTTAGGTGCAAAGTCTATCTCGGATTCATACGTACCGCAGGGCCCCACGTTGAATTTTATTTGTTGTTGAATGAGTACAAGTGCAATCTGCGTTTTCGGCACGCACAGCATGAACTTCCCTTTTTTGCATACCTGTACAGACAGACAGAGTTCGAACGTCCAAGAGTTCTTAGAAAAACTAACTTCCTTGTTCTCATTCAAGCCTGCACATCGTTTGTTGTTAACGAAAACCTGAACATATTTTAACACCTGTCAGTACTCCTGGACCGGATTTACTGTAGCTAAACCAAGAGACCATAAATGGTATCCTCTCCTATACAAACTTGATCCAGTGTAGTAAAGTCAATGGAGGCAATCAGGTTGCGTAAAACGATCAGTGAAGCGCTTTTCTTTTGTCCTCTTTATTCACCACTCTATTAAAACAGTCATAAAAGCGGATCAAAAGTCGTCCTTTTATCCCTGTATCAATGATATATTTACCAAAAATATCGAAGAAGAGACAATGCCATTGCGATAATGTCGCTTTATCTGAAGCTACAAAAACAAACAAACAAAAAGCGCGTATATCGCATTTTAAAAGTACATCCGGTCACCAGTTTTGATCCTCGCTTTTCCGGTCTACATACGTTGGGTCGTAAACAACGATTTCTTCGCATCTCAACCATGCACCACGGAATGTACGGCTCAATTTAGCCTTAATTTAGACTTAATTTAGAATCGTCGCAGACATGCATTTGCTTAGCTGTGATCTTGATGCATCTATTTAACTTCCTGGATGGATTGTATTGATGAATTATTTCGATACTCGACACACGACTGTGTTTGACCTGTTCGACTGTTCTTTATTCGGGTTAATGCATCATCATCTGTGGTGTAAAAGTACATGTTAGATTTGACCTTTCCGCTAGAGTCTGTGCAAGATTCGGTCAAGAAAATGGAGGGAGCGAACTGAGAAGAGACTCACACTATACGACAAAAGCATCCTGAAGAAATTCCCAAGAGTTGCAAGGTAGGCTTTGTTTCAATTTATATTTCATCAAATTCGTTGGCCAAGACCTAATCAATCAAATGTAGATAACAGATAAGATGATAGAAAATACATCTGAAGCTGCTATTCTCTATCTAAAGCCTGATTGAGCCAAATACTGGAGCCCTCAAAATTGCCAATTTTGCAGTTTTTTGCAACTTGCCTCGGGTGTCTTAAACACCCATGGCCAGAATTTAGTTTTCCCCAAATAGATTTTGTGATATTTAGAAACTTCAATATCTATGAAAGCTCTGCTGCTAATTTGGTTTTTTGGGAAAGAGTACTTTCGGAGAAATTACGAATATGGTTGTGCTTGTTTTTCCTGCTTGTCAAAATGACTGACAGGCAACATAGTAGGACGAGCATTGTCTTCTTGATTATAAAACCCAAAATACTTTAACGGCACATTTTATAAACTGGGAGAGTGGTTCTACCATCTGTATGAATTTCATTTGAATTGGTTTACATGCACCCGAGAAACAGACTCCTTTACTTTTACTTCTTGAGAGTGAATTTTTTGGTCAAAACATAGTCCTCAGGCCGACGTGATCAAGTGCGGTTACCATGGCAACAACACACCTGCCGATCCAAATATGGCTGTTTTTGTTCATCTCCCCAGGTAACCTACCTCCACACAAAAAATGAAGGGGGGTTAAAAATTTTCATTTCCAACTTTGCTTCACTTTCTCGGAGAATTGCTCTTAATAAGTGATCTGTCTGATTTCTTGATTCGCTGAGGATCTTTCTTTTGTGGATTCAAATGCCTGATATGACCTGATATGACACCATCTGAAGCATTCATTGTCCTTATTTTTCATATTGATCAAACCTTTTAGTGAGTTTCCCAACCCATTTGGAAGTTGAATATATACCTTTGCCGACAGTGGAACATATTTGACAATGTTCAGATAATGGTTATCAACTGATTCTATGATCCAACCACTTCCCTCTGATAGCCATTGTGCGATCTTTTCCAAAATCTCTTCCTGAGAAATTTTCAGTTGTTGATTTAAATCAATGATATTTGTGACAGTCTTAGCCTTACTATTAAAATAAGCTGTTTTACGTTTTATATGATGCTTTCCACTAGTACTATCAATTCCAACTTCAATATCATCATCATTTTGTTTATTATCAGGTACTTTTTTGGCAAAAGTTACTTTCAGAGTTTCATAAAATTTGAAATTCTAACTTGTTGCTGATTGAGATTTATTAAAATGATGTTCAATTGCTTGCCTGGTTGTTTGTAATTGAATCAGCGGATCACTTTTATTTTTCAAATCAACCTCACAAGTTTTAATAGGGTCTTTTAAAGCTAGTTTAACAGGCGTTTTTTTAGTTCTTGGAGCTGGTATTGGTTTTTTAGATTTAACACGAGGTTTTGGAACTGGTTTTTCTATCTTAAACATAGCACCAATAGGTAATTCCACCGCTTTAGTTCTCAAAGCTGGAACTGGTTTAATAGTTCTAGGTTTTGGAACTGGTTTATCTCTAAATTCAAGAGGTGGTGCAATTATATTTTCCTCATAATCATGTATCATTTGTTTAACATTTTTGCGGGGCGCTGGAATAGATTTTTTTAATTTTTGTTGATCTTTTAACAATAGATCAAGTAATTGTTTTTTTTGTCAATTTATTCAATTTTGATTTATTCATCATTACTATATTATAGCTAGATAATTTTTTATTCTCACAATTTCTATTTTTTATACTCATTACTACAATGTCTAAGGGCGTTTTCCTTTTATATGTTTTTCATTTTTCGAATTTCGGCTCTCCTGAGCCCATTTTGTGCTTTCCAGAGGCCCCGAGCAGCCCATTTTTATGCTGTTTCAGGCAGAAGCATTTTTTGTTTACCAGAGGCTGTTGGAGAGTGTTTTTTAGCCACGAAACAGCTCTGCTAAGTGTTTTCCAGCAGAAGGATTTTGACGATTTGCCGGGGGCTGGGAAACATAAAATGGATTCAGGAGAGGACTTTCCATGAAGTTGCTCTGAGAAGCCTGAAAATGCGGTTTTCGAGGATAGTCTGTTGGAGGGCGTTTTTGCTTCGTTGAGGGGCCGTTGGAAGGCGTTTTTTTGTAAAGTGAGCTTGCACCGCTGTTTTTCATACTACTATGGCTAAAGCGATTGCCTTCCCATTTTAATATCAATACTTATAATATATAGATGTGGCCCAACGTTAAATCGGAAATCCTTATTTTACTTGAAAAGTGACAAATTTACTTCCTATCGTCGATTAATAATTCCTTTTGACATTAACTACGTTAAGACTTCTAACGGGCAAAGGGACATTTGCACGATGACCTCAATTATATAAAAGGAATATGAGAATTTGCAACGCAGAGCAACGCAAGTAAGCAAAGCGCCCCAAGTAGGCAAAGCACCTCAAGTACCATTCGATTCAACTGGCTAGCTGAGAGTAATTTCTGCCTGACGGATCAATAGCCTCAGGAAAAGAACAAACAAACAAAGCTAGCTAGCTACCAGATGCCACCTAAAGGCTGACGGAACCTGACTTGACCTGTCAACTCGGTGATAAAATGGTTCACATTGTTGGTTTTTCAGGTTTGCCTTGGTCATTTTGGTCCAGACAGAATTTAGCCCTATTTTACCTAGCCAAATTCTCAGCAGACCATTCGATTCAACTAGAGGTGCTTCACCTCAAGGAAGCAAAGCACCCCAGGTAAGAAAAGCATCCCAAGGAGGCAAAGAACCTCAAGTAGGAATGGTAACCAAATTCCTAGCAGACCATTCGACTCAACAAGAGGCTCTTCACCTCAAGTAAGCAAAGCACCCCAAGTAAGCAAAGCACCTCAAGATGGCAAAGAACCTCAAGTAAGCAAAGCACCCCAAGTAAACAAAGCACCTCAAGTATGGAAAGCACCTCAAGTAAGCACAGCACCCTAAGTAAACAAAGCACCTCAAGTAGAGAAAGCACCTCAAGTAGGCAAAGCATCCCAAGAAAGCAAAGCACCTCAAGGAGGCAAAGCACCTGAAGTGAGCAAAGCACCTCAAGTAAGCAAAGCAAAGCACCCAAAGTGAGTCGATGATGTTTTAAGTCTGGTCCGTTGAAAATGATTGGTTAATTTAGCCATGATGGTATAGGCTGAAAGAATCAAGTAAGCAAAGCACCTCAGCAAGTATGGTCTATCTCGTCAACGAGACTTATCAGAATCTGCCAAGGATAACATCAGAAGCAGAATTGCTTCCACGGTACAATCAGCCTCTATACCTGACAATAACTTGGCAAAAGACGAATAACAATCACTGAAATGACTGAAAAACGACAAAAAAACACAGTTATACTACCAGCCCACAAAGGACGTGTCACTGTTGTTATGGACAAGACTGACTACTTTGAGAAAATGGACGCACTTGTTAACGACAAACAAACTTACGAAGAACTTAAACGCGACCCGACGCCAGCACTTCAACGTAAACTTAACAGCAAAATATTTACGCTTAAAAAGACTGACGCTATTGACACTCAACGCTACTACCGACTGAGGTGCTCAGTACCACAACCAGCGAAACTTTAAGGACTATCGAAACTGCACAAACCTGGTATACCGATGGGACGTATAGTCTCATTCTGTGGGTTCCATACGTATCAACTGTCAAAGTACTTGACGACCACACTGCAAACCCTTACTGACAAATCAAGACGCAAACTACAATCTACGGAGAACTTTATTGACGCCATTAAGACAGTACAGATACCTGACGACTACAAACTTGTGTTTTTTAATGTGAAATCACTGTTCACCAGTATTCCACTTCAATTGGCTTTACAGTGTACCGAGACCGCCATAAAACAATCGACCGTGAAACTACCGTTACCGACAGAACACCATGGACTTACTGAACCTTTGCCTTACATCGACTTACTTTCAGTACAACGGTAAACACTACAAACAGTTGCATGGAACAGCCATGGGGTCGCCTGTGTTTGTTGTTGTCGCAGAAATCGTGATGCAACACGTGGAGGAACGCGCCCTTGTAACTTGCCGACAAACGATACCGCTTTGGTCACGCTACGTTGACGACACTTTTACCGCCGTTCGCAAAGACGAAATTGACGCTTTTCACGACCACCTAAACCAACAGAACGCCAACATCCAGTTTACTAAAGAGATCGAAGAAAATGGAAAACTTCCTTTCCTAGACTGTTTGGTAAGCCGCGACAACAACGAAACTACAGACTACACGACTATACAGACTTTGAGGAGACGAGCCCAACTAGGACAGCTTATGTGACGAAAACAGATACCTTGGACGTGTTTTTCACAAAAACAACGACAACGCTGACTTTATTAGACGAAACATTTACTGACCTACTGAAGCTGACGCAAAGAATAGGAATCCAACACCTGTTACTACAGTGACCATATCTTACATTAAGGGCACTTCTGAGACCATCTTACGGATCCTATTGCCCAACAACATCCGTGTAGCTCACAAACCTACACTGAACGAACTACGTTACAAAATTTACTGAGCAACGTGAAAGACAGGGACGAACTCAACAACAGCTAGACAGGGAGCAGTTTACAAGATCAAATGGTCTGACTGCCAGGCTTCCTTTATTGGTGGGACTGACTGAACACAAACGAGCCACGAGAAATGGTGATGCCAACAATCACATTGCTGTACATTATTGATCAACTGACAAACCACAACATAGATTGTGACTCTGCTCAGTGCTTAACCCACAGTACAAACTATTTTCAACGACTGACTCTGGAAAGCTGGTACACTAATCTGGAACAAACACCTCTTAACAGATGTCAACAACTACCGGCGCCTTACAAACGACTTATCCACGACGGAAACAAAACCGACAAACGGACTTCTAACATACCGACTTAATTTGACTTACAAAAGACGGACCAAAAACCGACCAATTTGATTAACAATAGACGGATCGAAACCGACCAATGACTGATGATAAACTTTACACGAGTCTTTCAGCCAATACCATCATGGCTAAACTGACCAATCACGTTCAACGGACCAAACTTATAACATCATCGACTGACAAACACTATTCACTTGACTGGCTATCTTTAAAACAGGGAACGGGGAACGGGGAATCTTTAAAATGGAGAATCTTTAAAAGCGCAAATCTTTAAAATGGGGAATCTTTAAAAGCTGGAATCTTTAAAACGGGGAATCTTTAAACCGGGGAATCTTTAAAAGCGGGAATCTTTAAAATGGGGAATCTTTAAAAGCGGGAATCTTTAAAATGGGGAATCTTTAAAAGTGGGAATCTTTAAAATGGGGAATCTTTAAAAGCGGGAATCTTTAAAAGCGGGAATCTTTAAAATGGGGAATCTTTAAAAGCAGGGAATCTTTAAAAGCGGGTAATTTCTTGTCAACCACTGTTTCGACTCTCCGTCCTTGTTCTTGGTTTTCGTGATAAAAATGGCTCCAAACGACCTTTCCCCCTATCACATCTTGTTCGCCGAGATCATTCCACTTTGACTGTGGAAGACCTTCAAAGCGACCGATTCGTTCTTCTTTAAAGTGAATGCAATGGGTACTTTGAAATTGTCTTTGCGTGACTGCATGGCACAGAAAGAGGTATCATGAAGCACACAATGACGGTTTATACGCGAAATTCGTCGCCACATCGTTCGGGCATCAAGCATCGAATTACTTTATTGCTGGTTTTCAGTGTCACGCAGTTCAAAATAAATCAAAATAAAAATCAAAACAGACAAAGTCCAGAATCTTGAAGAGAAAGAAGGTAAATATGCGAAGACTTTCGCCAAGATTCAGGTCACATTTTTTACCCAAATTTATAGAGTTTCTGATGGAGACGCCGTGCTGGCGCCCATCCGGATGGCGGCCGGAAACCAACAGAAACATCTGTCACTGAGGTTCGCTACAAAAGCGTGAATTTATCCCTCCAGGAACTCAGAAACATTTTAAAAATAATACTTTTTCTAATACATGAACTGTTCAGATAGCCAAATTTCCCGAAATAAGTCACTCTTTTAACCAACATGACAGCTTTGTTGCCCATCATGTAAATGCCGCGTCACGCAAAAGCTTAGAAATTCAGGCGTAGTCTATTACAAAACCAAGGAGCGAAAATTTGTATGAATATTAGTTTTCAGCTGCTCTTATACATCATGGAAGTAAAATCTCAGGAGGATCAGTAGTTTTGTAGTTTGAATTTTAGCGACGTCATGTGAAAACCAGATTTAGGGGACTGTTGATTTATCGATTAAATAACCAAAAACGTGTTTTCCTTGCCATATATTTGTCGTTAAGTCGCAAGTCCTTCCATTAGCACATGATAAGGCTACGACAAATATCCATCTTTGCGAAACTCAATTTAAAAACGTCACAGTCCGGAGTTAAGATAAATCCAGGCGGTTCGATTCTTTGGTCGGTCTAGCGGATCTCAAAGAGGCTAGTGAGAATCGAGATTTAAACCGCTCCACTATCCCACTAAACCGATGTGTTTTAATAGCGTGCAATATAATTACAATGAATAAATTTCACAACTGTTTCTGTACCTGTTGAGTTGGTACATGTGACAGAATAAATAGCTTCCGGTGGGAAACTGAGAGATTTTCGTTCACATTTCAGTAAAGATTAACGCTATTAAATATTCCCCATTTTAAAGATTGCCGCTTTTAAAGATTCCCCGTTTTAAAGATTTCCGCTTTTAAAGATTCCCCGTTTTAAAGATTCCCCATTTTAAAGATTCCTCATTTTAAAGATTCCCCGTTTTAAAGATTCTTCATTTTAAAGATTCCCCGTTTTAAAGATTTCCCATTTTAAAGATTCCCGCTTTTAAAGATTCCCCATCTTAAAGATTCCCGCTTTTAAAGATTTCCCATTTTAAAGATTCCCGCTTTTAAAGATTCCCCGTTTTAAAGATTCCCGCTTTTAAAGATTCCCCGTTAGTAGTGAAGAACGCTCGTAGGGGCCGTAACCAATCAGCGTGCAGGGATTGTACCACGTGACCAAGATTTTCCCATACATTCTCTTAAAATGTAAAATCCAAGATGGCCCCTTGGTGGAGCAAAAATGGCGCCCACCGGAAATGACGTCATAGATCGCGCGCATGCGTAACTAAGGCGCGAGCCAATGCATGAAATCGAGGTTGTCACGTGGTTTGTCAAATAAGGCGTGAACCAATGAGAGAGGGTTCAGGTATGAATAAGAAGGTTTGTGTGAGTGTCGGGTGGGTATTGTTGTTTCGAGATTGACAAGAAGAAGATGGCCTCGGAGGAGAATAAGCCGAAGGTGGAGGTGGTTGAGATTCCTGCGGGAGCGTTACCGGACGTGATTCCGAAAGAAGAATTTGCGTCGCGAGTGTTGGATGCCGTGAAGGATGATCTTCTTGGAAAGATTATGAAAAGTGCCGTTAGTCACAGTACGGGTAACCTCCTGAAGAAAGAAATGACGAAGCTGGCCGATGAGGTGGTCAGGTTCAGACAAGCCATGTCTAAGAAGATGCTTGGTGACGAGTCTCTGACGGATAAGGACCCCGTGTGCTTGGAGAGGTTGCCGGATAGTTTTGAGGTCGGATGGAAAAAGTGGAAAGGCGGTTGGGGCGACAGAGAAGAGTTGGCGTACCAAGCATTTATCAAAACGATGACGTCACCACCAGAGGAGTGAAAAAACACAAGATTTTTAATAATGCCTGTAACAAAATGAACTAATAAAGATCCTTTAACGAGAGAATGTACATGGTTTGTTGTGTGATTTTTTGCATCATCTTGAGTGCTGGCATGTCATTGGTTCCCAGGTGCACGAGGAATAACATCATGGTCTGTGGGGTGAGAAATTCTCCGTGAAAGTCTGAGGAGGATTCGAAAACGCGTCCGAAGGGCCAGACATCGGAGAGGTCTCTTCTCATGTACCATGGGTAGGGAAAATGTTGGGTGAGGAAGAGGAGCATGACATCTTCGTCGGGGTGGGGTGCTTCCAAATAGATTTTACAAGCCAGGGGTCTCTATGGAAAAAAGGAAAAAATTTTTAATGCCCCGACCAGGAATCGAACCTGGGTCTTTGAGGCCACAACTCAACGTCTTAACCATTAGACCATCGAAGCGCTTACCTCTTTAGGACTTGGTTTGTGGGATGTCATGGTGAGGTTCTCCGAAATTCACGGTTTTACAATGAGGGCAGAGTCTTTGGGTAGGGTGCAACCACCAATTGTGGAGGGCTCTACAGGTTCCGTGATAGAATTGGTCGCAACACGTGGTCAGGAAGTAGTCGTTGATACTGTGATTGGAGGTGAATCCTTCCTTACACCACATGCATTTTGGGTTAGGAAATGACATTGAGTCTGAAAATAGAACAAAAACATTTTTTTATTGGACACTACACTTGTTATTACAGAGTGGGACGTGTGCACGATCCTATTGACCGGCGCCCTCTTTGTTGTCTTCTTCATGATCATAATAAAGAAAAGATTTGACATGTTTGACACGTGACATGGCTTCTTCGTAATGGTTTCCCAGAAAGACGGGTTTGTAACAGGCAGTCTCTCAGGCCATAGATGGCCCCGCAACAGGTTGCCCAGACGCACCCTAGTCCCCAGGCTTCTCTCAGTGGTCCCGAAACTGCGTGTACGAATTTGTCGTGGGTCCCTTGTTTACCCAATTCTAGGAGCGGTTGGCGGCAGCATGGTCTGGATTGCTTACAGACATAACAAGAACTGAGTTCCATTTCTAAAATTAAAATAGTTGTTTGTAAGCGTTGAGAGCCCGGTCTACATCGATGACTAAATCATTAATGTCGTCTTCTTCAGCGACCCCCAGCATCTCTGATAGGAATAGTAAGTCTATCTCGTCCAGGGCTACCCCGAGGAAACCTAAAAGTTGTTCTAGGTCCCTGTACAAAGGGGACTCGCGATTCTGTTCTTCTTCCTTTATCCACTCTCGCACCCGCTTTCCCAAGGTAGTCAACTCAGAATTACATCGCTCTAATACTTCCATACTCACTTGGTTTGGTCAGCCACAGCAACGATACTATCCACAGTCTTCTATAGGCGCTCATGCAAGTTTCACTAAAACTCAGAGTGAAAGTGAACGGTCCAACTCGCTTGTTTTATACACCCGCTACAACGGGGTCCAGTCTACGACCGGGAGGGGCGTGGTAGGGGGATACCCCTATCCCCTGGGTCTGTAGGAACACGTGATTTCGGCTTGATCTGTGATTGGCTGGACGGATCTGCATAAAGCGAATCGGCGTCGTCCGCTCTTCACTCTGAGTTTTTGAAACTTGTATTGAGCGCTACCATGGCCTTGAGGGAGAGACATCTACAGAATAATTTCAGACCGAGAAAGCCTGAGACCACCTACGAGGAGGCGATCGATCGAATGGACGAAGACTGGGTTCGATTTTACGAAGACATGGATTTCCCAATCCGGGATTTGTTGACGGGCCGCCGTTGGCTTACACGGTTCAAGGATTCTAGCCAGCTCGAGGTGATGTTGCACCAGATCCTCTTCTTTATGGACGAGCAGCGCGAGAACTGGACCCGAAGTCAGCGCAGGTACCGCCTCATCGAGAAGGTGTTCAGTAGAACCTTGTTTAATGCGATCCTGGCCATACGCAGGAATCTTGTGTGGGACGTGAAAGTGAAGGCGCCAGTGGACAGGATCACTTTTGACAGACTTATGTTGTGTTACCAATTTGAGTCGTTTCAGTCCACATGGACTCAGAGAAAAAAGAACACAGTGAAACGATACATGAATGTAATCAATTTTTATTATAGCGTTTTTAACCAAGGTACTCAAAGAACAATGCGATCGATGATCGATGCGGAAGATGAATTACCCAACGTGTAAATATGAAAAAATAAAAAACCAGAGTGTTTTTTTAAAAAAAATGTGTCTGTGTCTCTTTCTTAGTTTGGGTTCTGTCCATTCAAGATATCTTCTGAACTTTGTCCGTGGATCAGTAGAGCCTCAGCGATCCCTCGTTGGGGTTCGTTGATTCATTGAAAGAACTTGCAGGTACGCTTGGGGCACTTGAGATAGAGCCTGTCTGGGTTGGCAGCGGAGTGGGAGGTCGCTAAGACCAGGGACTTGTTGCATAGACATCGGAAACGGGCTGGGTCGATGTTCCTGTAGCAGGGGTGGGTCTGTTCGTCGACGCGTTTCAGGTAGGCGCTCACTTCATTAGCACCACAGGTCACATAACACTTGGTGTAGAATCTTGAAGAAGGGCATCGGTAATACTCCCACCAGGTACCACCCTCGGGGGTTTGCACACTCCCGAATTTCATGGGTACCATACAACGCGGGCAGGTGTGATCTTGTGTTTTCAGTTCGTTCAGGAACTGATCAGGGTCGAATTCCTGCAACACTTGTACTTCGGTGAATTCTTCTTTGTCGTCCACTTCGGGTGGTAATTCTACGAGGTTGTCTTTCTTGAATTTGTCGAGTCCTATCGGTTCCAGGACTTGAATGGCGGTTGGAGGTGATTCTTCTAGCACTGTCAGGCATCCGCCTTGAATGGCAGGTAGCTTTGAGTCTATGAGGAAGAGAGATGAGTTAGTATCCCAATAACGTGTTTTCGCGTTGCATGGTTTCTAGGATGTGGGTGGTTTTTCGCACGTTTTTCGGGGTCAGTCTTTGCCTTCGCCTGTGATGGTTACTTTTCATTTCGCTTTTGACTTCCTGGCGTTTGATCGAAAAGGCGCTCCAGGGTTCCGAGAAGCCTTTGAGAGGTACGGTGGTCCAACTGACCGGGTCCGGTGTGATCTCTTTGAGGAGGACGCGTTCTTTGAAACGTAGTCTAGAACGAGGTTTTTTGAATAGCCATCTATCTAAGGTGGATTGTAGTTTACCTCCTCCTTCTTCTCTTCTCTTGGGTAGGACCAGTTTCAGTTTCTTACGTGCCTCCTTCTTTTTGGACGATTTTCTCTTTTTCCTATCGGGTTCGAAGTGTGAATCCATGGCGCTTGCGAAATGACTCGTGATGGAATGCGTGGTTCGACTTTATAGACGGTTTTTACGACCAATAGGAGACGTGTGGTGTGATGGGATCATGTGATGGTCTTCATTCTGATTGGCGGAGTGAAAAAATGGCGCGTGATCACTGAAAGTACGTGTACTGAGTGAAAGTGGGGGGTGCGCCGCGGGTATAAAAGGAGCCCGCTTGACGCAGTGAATCATTCTCGACTTGCTCGTGGTGCGGTGATGACTCATAGGATTTTGGATGAGAGAGCCGTGGAAGAGATTATTGAAGATCTGAGAGAAGAGTTGAATCAAGCTTCTAAGATTTTGGCTAGAGTCGAAGAAGGCGAAAGACCGTTACATGTGAAGATATTTGACTTAGAATTGCACGTTGTCTCCCCTTTGTACTATAGGCTTCAGAGGCACTTGATTGACTGGGGCGACCGGGAGTGCTATCCTCATTTGTCAGGTTTGGAGGTCACGAAGCGAGCGGATCGAGAAGGAAAGAAGTTTAACGAGTCAGTCGGAGAGTGGTCAAGATGACTTACTACAGCAACTCTAACCAGATTCGGGAACTGGTGAATCAGACTGCGGATGAGAAGGTATACACTTTAAGAGATCTCGATGCCATTCCGAACGCGAACGTGAACGTGTACATTTTTGACAATCTCTTCGAACCGGTAGGGAAAATACCCGAATGTATGTGGTCATTTGATCTCTTGATGAGACGTCGTCCTGACTGGGGTGGTACGATTTTGGAGTTGATGAAGAAGAATGACAGGGTGTATCTATTCTGTGGTGAGTGGTGTCGTGTGCTGTATAGAAGTTGTACCAACCATTTCAGATTTATTCATTGTCGGGATCTTACCCTGGACGCAGAGCGTTCCTGTTTGATTGCCACCAATAACATCACGTACACGATGAGTGAAGCCATCCGTGATCTGTTTGAACCCTTGCGGTTCGCTCGTGACATATCACGACGGGTGTTGGAGGCAGACGAGAGTCCCAGGGTGAAGTCGTTACTGACTTTCAACAAGGGAGATCACAAGGAAACTTGTCTGAAGTTAGAAGAGTTGATCAATGATGTCATGCGTCAACGTGATCTGTGGAAGGATCGGTTTTTCTTTCGGGCCATTGACGCTGATAATGATGATCTGTGTTGTGTCTGTAAGGAATCGATACGTCAGGCATTTTATGTGAAGGGAGACGAAGAGGAGGCCCTGAAGTGGAGACCCGGTAAAGTGGATTGTTTTTGGAAAAATTGTAGATATTATGCCATGGATGCCTTTGAGGAAGAATATGAGGAGGAGTATAGCCAAGATCTTAAGAACATGGAAGTGACTGACAACACGTCCGGATTCACATCCGAGGAGGATGAAGAAGTGTGTAATAATCAGTAGTCTTTCGCCTTCTTTTCGATAGCCAATCAGATTTGTTTTTTCGTAAGAACCAATCGGGCACGACGTTTTTGTACCTATAAGAAAGTTGAAATAAAATTGGGTTGAATCATTTTTATGATGTCTCAAGCATTGAGTTGGTTGATCTCGAGAGTGTGTGCGACCATGGCCGATCGATGGAGTTGGATCGCCTTGTGTTCCAAGTGCACTAGAGTCTATGCGCGATACGGTGAAGGTGAACCCATCCCCTACGATTTCAGTGATTCGCCCTTGGAGGTATTTGACTATACCGACGTCGAACCCAACGTGATGCGTTTTGTCGTTTATATCTTGTGGTTGAAACAGCAACCCGATTCATTTACGAAGTATCTCGAGGTACGTGAGCAACGTTTCGAGTTGTGGAGACAGTGCGTTTACAAACTTTGGCGATTATGAAGAAGAAAAGTCAAAGTCAAAAGAAGAAGCCGCTTTCGACCGGGACGTTACTGGGACGGTATCGGGATCCTTCCAGACCCGGTAGTCTGGGTGGTCTGACGCGATTCGCCAAGGCCAATAAGATCTCGGTACGACGTGCTCGCGAGGTCCTGCAACGGGATTTGGGGTACTCGTTGCACAAACCCAGACGTCGTCGGTTTCCCACGGTCCCGGTCGTGGTGTTCGGAATCGACGAGCAGTGAACGGCCGACTTGATCGAGGTGATCAATATCGCCAAGTACAATCGAGGGTATCGTTATCTCTTGACGGTGGTGGACGTGTTTTCCAAGCACGGCTGGGTCCAACCCTTGAAGAGTAAGACGGGTAAAGCGGTGACGGAAGCCATGGCTAAGATCTTGAAAGGAGGTAGAAAACCCATCAATCTCCAGACGGACGACGGGAAGGAATTCTACAACAAGCCGTTTCAGGATTTGATGAAACAGAAGGGCATTCATCATTTTTCGACCGTGGGGATACGAAAGCCAGTGTGGTGGAACGGTTTAATCGGACCTTGAAAGAACGTTTGTACCGGTACTTCACCGTGAAGAATACGATGAAGTTTGTGCCCGTGTTACAAGATCTGGTCAAAGGGTACAATCGATCGTATCATCGCAGTATCAAGATGGCTCCTGATCAAGTGACTTTAGCCAATAGCGAGGACGTGTGGGAGACCCTTTACGGTAAAAAGGAAAAGGGTAAAAAATCAAGAAAACCTCCACTCAAAGTCGGGGATCGTGTGAGACTGCACAAGAAGTTCCGACAGTTCAAGAAGGGGTATTTACCCGGTTGGACCGAAGAGGTGTTTGTGATACGTAGGGTGCGTCCTGGTAAGGTTCCCACGTACAAAGTGGAAGAATGGGATGGGACGTCGGTCGAAGGCACGTTTTACGCGCAAGATTTGCAAAAGGTGTCCGTGAAAGACGACGATCTGTTCCGCATCGACAAGATCGTCCAACGAAAAGGGGATAAAGTCTTGGTGCGTTGGAAAGGTTGGCCAGTCAAGTACGACAGTTGGGTGGATAAAAAAGGCTTGTACGTGACGAAAAAGCCAAGACAAAAATGAAAGATTTTTACGTGCAGTTGTTGAGCAATGCCAGCACGAGCGAGTTCCCGGACAACAAGGCCAACAGTTTCAAGAATCGTCTGCCTTACCCGCTCCTATTTGACTCCGACAAGGAATGGAAAGTGGGATTGGCGAGCGTTTCTTACCCGATACCACCTGCACGACCGCATCAAGTACCAGTTCCTCAATCGCACGACTTTGACGACGATGATTATGTGTTCGGTATTGAGTGGACCATTGAAACGTTCATCTTGCAATCCGACGGGGTTACGTGGCGTCCTGGGCGATACCGCGTACCATTTGACGTCACCGGGAAGGAACTGAACCGTGACCGACACAAAGTGACGAGTGGCAGATCTCTCATGCAATACCTCATCAATCGTTTTCACGAACGAATGTATCATTATATGGATCGCGCGGACGAAAGTCTACGAGCGCCGGACGGGAAAAAATACTATCCCGTGTTCAGATGGGAGGGGAATGATTTGATTCTGGACAACACCGACACGTTCCTCGACGAGTCCGGAGACAGACAACGTCCCAGAGTGTATTTTGGTTCTAAACTGGTCAAGGCGTTGGGTTTGATTAACGAGGAATCGTATTACTCCGTTCACTTGAACATGAATATGATCAAGATCTTTCCAAACGACACCGTCCCGTCTGATTTTAAGACTGGACCAGCCATGACGCCACTCGCGCTCATAACTTTTGGAATTTGAACAGCAGCGGTACGTTACAGCTCAGTTCCTATTGCAACTGGCGCTTCAGTTACTTGGACGAGGAATACGCCGAGGCCTATCGGGGAGTCATCGTCCATCCGGATCTCCCTCCTCCTCGCAGTCCCATGTACCTGTATTCGAATGTAGGTCGTAGCACGATCACAGGGAATCGAGTGACGGACCTATTGAGAGAAGTACCCCACGACCCGATCAAGACGACGTACGAACCGAATCAGATTCAATATAAACCTGTGCGCAGCAATGTTTTGGATATAGTGGGGGGTGCAATTGGCCGAGAACGACGGAAGATTGGTAGACTTTGAATCGGGCGTGACCTCGGTGACATTACACTTTAAGGATGAATGAGTCTCCCGATGACGTTTACGTGCAGTTGATGAGCAACGCCAGCACGAGCGAGTTCCCGGACAACAGGGCCAACAGTTTCAAGAATCGTCTGCCTTACCCTTTACAGTTGAGAGAGTCGGGATGGAAAGTGGGTATCAGCGACCTCTCTTTTCCGTCCGCGGTGCGTAAGATGGGCTTGAAAGATTCTCTTCTGTTTGAAATCTGGTGGATCGAGATGGCGAACGCAGCTCGAAACATATACGCTCAGGTCGCTGGAGTGACGAGAGAAGGCGATTTGGAATTCACGCCGAGTACCGGTACCGAGTTACTGAACATGATACGAGATCGATACATGTGGAGGTTGAGAGATCGATCGGATGTCGACGTGTCCATGTACAAGAAAAAGAGCAACCCCGAAGACCCCACCGAATTGCTGTACACGGTCATGCATCGTGCCGAGAATGGAGAATGCGTCCTCGACAACTCGAGAATGTGCACCACCTTAGACATCAGAGGTAAACGCGTCTACCCCAAAATGTCCATTGGAATCGAATTGGCCAAGAAGATGAAATGGGTCAAGATGGGAAAATTGCAAAACGGACAACCGGGTTACGTCTTGGGACCCAACTTGAGGAAAGAATTTCCAACGGACTTGATCATAGCCCAGAATGACGGGGACGAGCTATTTTACAAGATCGACCCGGACACATTACATTTGAGTTGTTTCATCAATTGGGTTTTCACGGACCTGGATCGTAGTTACGAAGAAGCGTTTGGTCACCGTCGTCGTTCCTTGTTCGTGTACTCGAATGTGGGACAGAGTATGGTAACGGGGAATCAAGTCACGGATCTGTTGAAACAAGTTCGTTACGATCCGGAGGTGGTCGACTTTCAACCGAGACACATCCTATATCTACCGGTGCGCACGGCCGTCTTGGACATTGTCGAGACGCAAGTGTCTGAGAACGACGGACAACTGGTGAACTTTGCTTCGGGTGTGACCACGATCACGTTACATTTCAAAAGAAAGGATGAGTGATTTTTTCGTCAGCTTACCCAGTCACAGCAGTAAGAACGAGTTTCCGGAGAACAAGGCCAACAGTTTCAAGGTCAGGCTACCCAATCCCATACGCCTGGAGGGACATGGGTGGAAAGTGGGGTTGTTCAGCATCGCCATGCCAGATGCGCGTGTGACGCTTCCTTCCTTCACCGATTCTGTGGATAAAGTCACCTTGGCCTATACCGCATGGAGACGCGTTGAACCTCGAACTTCAAATGGGCATTCGTTTGGAGAAGCGTTATTCAGCACCGAAGATGTCAAAGATGTTTTCAGCAATGTGAACGGAGTTGAATTCATGAAATCCATTCTCAGCTACTTCGAAAGGGAACGCATCTTCAAATACTCTGGACCGAGACTAAACTCAAGATATGTCACGAGTGATGGTAAAAGAACCTACGTCACGTTCAAGTGGGAAGGTGACGACCTGGTCACGGATAACAAAGACATCTTACGTTCCAGAACGGATACACCTGCATTACGATTTAACGTCGATCTGGCTTTGAAAATGGGATGGATCTAGGAGAGTGGAAATAGTTACGTGCTTGGCCCAAACTTGCGAATCGAATTTTTCGATGATGTCATTCCAGACATTCGAAGCAATGGAGACTTATATGATTCTGATGGAAATCGTGTTTTTTTCATTGTCGTAAAAAACCCACTCAGAACTGCTGATTTTTTGAGACTCAGCATCTTTTGCAATTGGCGTTTTCTGAACCTGAACAAAGCTTTTGAAAGTGTGATTGGAAGCAGTTCGCGTTCCTTGCTCGTTTACTCTAACGTGGGAAGTGGAAGTGTGGTAGGAAATCAAGTCACGGATTTACTGAGAGAGGTCAACTTGATTCGAAGAGGAGCCGGTGTTCAGTACTTCGAACCCACTCATATTCAATATATTCCCGTGCGCAAAGAGGTCCTGGACATTATAGAGGTGCAAGTGGCCGAGGAAACTGGAGAACTGACGAAATTTGGAGCTGGCAATACGATCGTGACGTTACACTTTAAGAAATCATGATCGGTGGAACTTTGATACGGTTTCATCCCGACGGATACCAATCGGGGTCTGGCATATTCGGTCAGGTTTGGAAAGGCATCAAGAAACGAGGTCACGGCATTCTCAAGGACGTTCTGAAGGAGACGGCCATCGAGGGTCTGAAAGGTTTAAATTCGGGTGGCAAAGGAGGAAAGCCCAATTGGAAAGGTGTACTCGCCGGGTTAAAGCGAGGAGCCATACGCTCCGGGAAACGTAAAGCGACGCAAGAGATCCAACGCTTGTTGGGTAGTAAAAGAAAAAGAAAAGACCTGTTTGGAGTATGATTCCCATCTACTCGAGACGCGTGAGACGTATCCCGGGAGGAATACGCACGTATAAAGGCGGTTCGATCTTCCAGACACGCTCAAAACTTCCAAACTATCGTTGGGTACAGTCCGCACTGAGAAGCGTACGACGAAAAAGACGACGTAGACGACGATGACGGACATGGTGGCTCATGCGAGGTCGGCGGGGGTTCGTAACCCCCGCCTGAACATGTTCCAGACCCCTCCCACGGATCTCAGCATGTCGTCTCGACGTGTGGTGAGAATCAATCCGTTCAATACGGGGATCAACCCGGTGACGTTTCAAGTCGATCCTCAAGAAGACTTTATCGACTTGAACGAGAGTTTCTTCGAAGTGGAATTGACCGTCAAGAAAACTGGCAATACGAATCTGCTGACAGCGGATGTCATGGGACTCGCCAACAATCTAGCCAACACCCTCTTCAAACAGATCAATGTGAGATTGAATGGTACTCTCATCAGCCCCCAGACCGATACTTACCACTACAAAGCCTACATCGAGGCGCTGTTGAACCACGACCGAGACGACGGTGAAACGATCCTGACACCCAATGGTTGGTACAACTGTCTCGGTGTACCCGACGACGGAGACGCCGATGAATTGACAGCCAATGCGTTGGATTTGGGTACTCCTCATGCTGAATATACTGCTTTACCACAAGATCTCAAGAACGTAGTCCTGGGACGAGCCCAGTTTCTAGATGGAAAATCAGTTACTTTGAGGTTCAAACCTTACCTGGAAGTGTTTCATCTCAGCAAGTTACTGGTACCTGGCGTGCAGATCCAGATCGACATGTACTTCAATGCCCCAGCTCTGTGGACCATCCGATGGCATGGTGCCAGTACTCTCAGACTGACTGAAGCCGACGTGAAAGTGAGATTGTTCCTGTCCCAAGTGAGAGTGACTCCCTCGGTGTACCGAGAGATCATGACCAGCATGAAAAGTGGAAGAGTGGTCACCTACCCCACGGTGAGAGGTGAAATTCGAACCTACTCCCATCCCAATGACAATCGTCATTTTGAGTGCAGCAATCCATTCCACAATCAGCTACCTAATCGGTTAGTGGTGGTGTTGTTGAAACAAGCTGCCTTCAATGGAACCATCACCGAGAGTCCGTTCAATTTTGGAAAATTTAATCTCGCTTCCATGAAACAATTGGTGAGAGGTGAAGAGTATCCCTACGAGACCCTGGAGCTCCAACACGATGGGGACAGTAAAGATCAGAGAGGCTACTACAGATTCCTCCAGGGATCAGGAGCTTTGTGCAGGGGAAAAGGAAACATGGTCCGAAAAGAGGACTGGGGGCACGGCAAGAGATGCAACATGTTTGTATTTGACAACGCAGCCAACGGATGTTTGGACAGTCCAGTGTTGAACCCCAAGCAGTCAGGTGAGCTGCGTCTGGTGATCGATTTTGGAGGCAACCCAGGAGAAAACCTGACCATCTTGTTGTACGGCGAATTCGAGAACTTGCTGGAGATCAACGAGAACCGAGTCGTCACCTACGACGTGTACCAATGAGAAAAAATGGAGAAAGTAGCCTTGAATAATTTACAATTGGATCATTTGGCCCGAACGAATCCGTCACTCTGCTGTGTTTTTTACGGCACGGTACCTTGCGATCGGCTTCCCAAGACACTGCCTCAAGAAGGACCGACCGCTTACATCGTGAACACGGACCCTCACGATAAACCGGGCGTGCATTGGATCGCTTTGTGGGCCGACAAGGACAAGTGCGAGATCCTGGACAGTTACGGTCTACCGTTGGACGCGTACGGAACCGCCGAACCGATCCAAGCATGGTTGGACCGTCATTTCAAGTACCACATTCACAACGGCAAGAGTCTACAGTCACTCTTCAGTCAGAGTTGCGGCGGCTACGCCCTGATGTTCCTGATCGACCGAGCCGAAGGTCGTGACATGAACGCGTTCTTGAGTCGTTTTAAGAAAAACGAGTTTGTAGAGAACGATCGTAAAGTAGGACAGATGTTAAAACGTTTGATCGTGGACGAGTTGGCTTGGCGCAAGATTTGTAAAACCCCGTGTCACCAGGACACGTGCGGTTCCTCCAGAGGAGTGCGTCATTTGTTAAAGTAAGCTGTTCGAATAAAAAGTGTTCATTTTTGAAAAAGATGTTGCGTGGTGAAGTCAGATGGTTCCCTCGATTCCTGGAACTGTGTCGAGACAGGTATCTCGACTTGTCCTCGGATCATCCTCGTAAACAGGTCCTGAAACGCATTTTGGATTGCGACAGTTATCGTCGAGTCCGATTCATACTGGACCAGGAAAAAGATCATTGGCTTCGATACGACCTGTTCCAACTGCGTACGAGAGCCAGACTTCAAACAGACGCTTGCAGAGATTATAAGTGTTACCCGTACTGGCACGTTCTTCGCTACGGCAATAAGTTCTTACGCCATCACTTTGCGAGTGCATAAAAGGTGAAATACTCACTTGCTCATTCAATTGCCATGAACGCTGAACTTCAAGAGCTCTACAGAGCCTTGATCAACAGTCCTCAGAGACTCCAAGACGAGTACAACGCGAAACACAGTGTCCTCAACACCGGTGCGTTACCGACCACGGTGACAACGCGCAGGAAACGCAAGAGAGCGCCCACCATGCCGAGTCTTTCCGAGAAAGAAGATAGGAAAAGAAGAATGAAAAAGAGGCATTGGTACGAAGACAAGTTCGGAGACTTGAGTAAATTCGTCTAGAAACCTCGAAAGAGATCGGCGCCTGCCAAGACAGCGCGTCCCAAGAGAGCCGCTGCCACGAGAGCCGCCGCCAAGATCAAGAGGGGAAAACAGTGGTACGCCAGGAACTTCCAAGTGCAGAAATTCGCGAAACAACAGGGAGCGCCTGCCAAGAGTCGTGCCAAAAAACCCATCTGTTTCAATCGTAGAGTCACCCTCTTGGGTCTATTGAAACGCATCCCGGCCATCAAGACCCCCATGGCCAAGTTGTTTGGATAAAAACGGAGCGTCTCGAGACCATGGACCATTTCAAGATCATGGAACGACGCAAAGCGTTTCAATTTCACACTCCGTCGAGTTTGTTGATAGCGGGTCCGTCGGGTTGCGGCAAGACGGTGTTCACTACCAAACTGCTCTTGGAGAACGGCGATTTGTTCCAAGAAGCACCGAAGAGTGTTCATTACTGCTACGGATCGTGGCAAGATGGTTTCCAAAAGCTCAAGAAGGGAGGGGTCAAGTTTCACGAAGGCATCCCCGACAGCGAACAGTTACCCCGATGGTTTCCTGGAGGGGGCGTTTTGGTGCTGGACGATCTGATGGACGAGGGTGCTAACGACAAGCGCGTGTTGGATCTCTTCACCAAACACTCGCATCATCGGAACATCACGGTGATTTACTTGTGTCAGGATCTATTCCCTAACGGAAAATTCGCCAAGACCATTTCCCGCAACGCTCATTACATCGCGGCTTTCAAGAACCCTCGGGATCAGTTGGGGATACGAAATCTATTACTGCAATCGTTTCCCACGCAATGGCAGGACGTGTTGGATACGTTTCGAAAGGTCGCCGATCGACCTTACGGTTACATGCTATTGGATCTTCATCCGGCCAGTCAGGACGATCAACGCGTCCTCAGCCGTGTGTTAAAAGACGAAGGATTCGTACGATGCCATCAGTTGCATAGCCATGCTACGACGCATGTATTCCTTTCAAGAGGATTACGAGACGGTGAAACAAATCTGTCTCTGTTCGAGTTATCGTCAAGTGCGCTCCATCGTGAAAGCATATAACCACGAGGATTTCGAGAATTTGATTCATAACGAAAGAGTAATCGCTGAAAAGATAGCAAGAAAACAGGAGAGATGAGCTCTTACGGTAGTGACGATTTCAACTTCTCTGCTCTGAACGATTATTCGCCGTTTGGGTCACCGGTTCCGCCTGCAGCGGGTGTGGGTCTGAGCCTGAACACCCCTTCAACGCCATCGTCACTGGCGACACCACCCCTGCGAGGGGCCTCGGTCGTCGGTGTAGGCACCGCTGGCGCGGGCACGCCCAGCCCCAATGTCACGGCGGGTGTCGGTAGCGCTGGCTCGGGGTCATCACGCACCAACGTCACGACTGGAGTGGGTACGCCCAATTCGTTGCGTCGAATGGCAGGACGTTCACCCACAGTGACAGACGCCACACCTTTGGCACGAGCTACTCGAGGAGGGAAACGACCGAGACGCGTCCCTCGTCAAAATACGCCGACGTCCCCCAGTGATGCCGGGAGCCGCAGAAGAAGTAGCGCTAGTGGTGGCGGTGGTGGAAGACGACGTCGAGGCAGAGGCGGAGGTGGAGGCGGAGGTGGAGGCGGAGGTGGAGGTGGAGGCGGAGGAGGTGGAGGAGGCGGAAGTGGTAGTGACTCCACACCTCCTTCGTCGGTGAGATCGGGTCTTTCTCGAGCGGGTCGAAGAAGAAGGCGAGGCACCCGTGTTCTAGACCAAGCTCAGATGCAGCAACAATTGGAAGAGATTTTGCGCCAACAACAACAGGGTCGCGGGTCGTCGCATTGCGGGCATCATGACCACTAATACGATCTCGACTACCTATAAAAACGGACAACGTCCTACTGTGACTCGCAATTCGACCAGTGTGCGTAACTGAGAACAACAACATGTTGAGGAGCGAAGTCAACTGGTTCCCCTACTTCTTGCATCTATGCCGATGCTCTCGCTCTTACTGGGATGCGACCAGCATGGATCACGAAGACATGAAACGTATCGCGGACGATTGCGACAGTTACAGACAAGTCCAGGACATCCTGAACCAATCCGTGGAAACCGCCTTCAAGGACGAGATCTGGGAATACGAGCAACAAGCTAAAAGGATCGAACGTACCGAAAGAAAGTCAGAATACATTTGGGACTGGTTGAGGAAGAGTCATGAGTACTTCTGTCTGTTTATTGGATGAACCTTTCACCACCGTGGTGGAACGGGACGCGCTGAAACGTTTGGACGGCTTGTATGCTTTCTACCACAAGTATTGGTGGTGTCGAAGACAGATGTTCGGTTACTACAAATTGTGTAACGCCATTCTCAACGGACTAGCGTTACTGGTCGTGGCCGCGAGTATCGTCTTGGGATCCGTGTGGAAAGATGGGTACACGGTAGTAGGATTGACGGCTTTAGCCACCTTACTGAAAGGATGGAACGATTTCAAGAAGTATTCGTTCAAGATGGACATGGTCCAATTCGCTTACACGACTTACGAAAAGACGCTGACCGAACTTAGGAACTACGCTCTTGGTGGAGTGGAGCAATTGGATGAGTTTTTGACCAAGATGCAAACGTTGGACGACGTGGTGACGGATTTCACACCTCCCACGTACGACCGATACGTTCGAGACTACGAAAAACGATTCGTTCACGTGCCTCTATAAAATGGACACGTGATCACCTTCGTGAGTCATTCAAGGTGGAAGTGTGTGCGAGTCGTCATCGTAACCCGACATGGTGAGGAGGCGAAGGAGACGGCGAGTGGGAATACGTAGAGGAATAAGAAGAAGGAGGATCCAAAAGGGAAAAGGTCTTGGTAACATGATAAGCACCGCATTCAATGCGCTTGGACATTATTACAAAAGACACTGACCGATACGTTAGAGACTATGAAAAAAACGATTTTGTTCACGTGCCTCTATAAAAAGGACACGTGATCACCTTCGTGAGTCATTCAAGGTGAAAGTGTGTACGTGTCGTCATCGTAACCCGACATGGTGAGGAGGCGAAGGAGACGGCGAGTGGGAATACGTAGAGGGATCAGAAGAAGGAGGAGGATCCAAAGGGGAAGGGGTGTTGGTATTAATAATTGGCGGTTTTGGATTCCCTGAAACGTTTAGACGTGCCTCTATAAAAAGGACACGTGATCACCTTCATTCGTCATTAAGGTGGACAGTGTGTACGTGTCGTCATCGGAACCCGACATGGTGAGGAGGCAAAGGAGACGGCGAGTGGGAATACGTAGAGGAATCAGAAGAAGGAGGATCCAAAAGGGAAAGGGTCTTGGTAAACTGGTCGGCACCGTAGCCAAGACGGTTTTGAGCCTTCTCGAAGACTTGTGAATAAAAGATCGTGACGTGAACGATGAAGCGGTTGCGACGACAACGTCGTTTCTTGACGAGCGTCCTGAAAGAAGCCAATCGAAATAAACGTTAACAGATGTTGCATTACGCCGACAGAGATCAGATCAACGCCATCAGCGAGATGGTCTTGAATTTGCTGAAAAAGAGGATCCCCATCGACGCAACGACTTATGGGAAACTGAAAAGACATAAAAAGGTTTTTCGTGAAGTGGGTAAACGTAGAAACTCCCTCAAGCGTCGAAGAGAACATCTCCTGAGTCAAAACGGAGCAGGGTTCTGGAGCGGATTACACGGTTGTTTCAAAGCATGTTGTGTACGGTGAAAGGACGCGACGAAGACGGTTACCCGCTGGAGGGGATCGACGTCATACCCAATTTCCCGCCGAGAGAAAAATACCAAGAAGAATCCAATACCATTCCTAAACTCGTGCAGTTGTTGCAAGATGCCAATCGTCGCGAAGCCCAATGGAAAGACTCGTCCGAGTACTGGAACAAGAGGTACCACACCCTGTATCAAGAGTACATGGCTTTAAAATTCGGTGACTTCTGCCAAACCTGTCAAACGAAACGAGATACCACGCCGCCCGGTGGGTGCATCGAGTTGTGCAAGGAGTGCGGTAAAGGCAAGCAAACCGTTCAAAGTCTTCAACTCCAGTTGGAAAAGAAAGAAGAAGCCATACGGTACTGGCAAGACTGTTACGAGACGGCCTTGAGAGAATTGTCCGAGTTTCCTGACACGACCCTGAGTCAGCAGAAGGTATGAACGAAGTCATGATGGTGCCCGTTCAAGAATTCAATCGTTTGCAAGATTATTACAAGGGTCGGATTACCCAGAGTGCCTTGTTGAACAAAGCGGGGCGTTTGGCCGCCGAAGAAGATCTCATCTTGAAAGACAGTCGTATCCCCGCCAGCATTGCCGTCAAGATGATCAAACCCATGGCAAACGAAGAAGTCAAACTGGTGAAACGTATACGGACGGGTACACGCGGCACCCCCACGTACCAAGGGACGGCAGAACCCGAAGGCATGGCCGACGCACCCGTCGAAAGTCTGTTGAAACAGATCCTCAAGGGAGTCAACAAACAACCCGCAGCACGAGCCCCCGTGATCATCAAACAAGAAGCCGCCACACCTTCCACGTCAGGTCTCAAAAAGGAGTTTAAAATTCCAAAACCATCCACAAGCAAGAAGCCACCCGTTCCGCCCAAACCAGCCACGACAGGTAAAAAGAAAGCCTTGTCCGAATCTCAAAAGAGTTTCTTGAGAGACATCGGTGTCTCCGAAAAATACATAGACGACGACGACGGTGGTTACAGTCCCAAAGGCAAGGCAAAGACGTACAAGAAGGCCAAGAAGACAGCCGCAGAAAAGTTACAAGAAGGCTGGGAAGATTTCGAACCTTGGAGAAAAGGACTGAAATATGACTCTGCCTAAGACAAGAAACGTTGGAAATTGTAAAAGAAGTTTTTTATTATTGTTGTTGTAATCATTAAAGAAATTACACTTTTGTTGTTTCAAAAAAAAAGTCTCTTGTTTTCACGTCTCACACGCCATGCCATTGTGGTACAGAGTATCCGAGACAGTCGATCTCACAAACAGTCGTTCGATCCTTATTTGGTCCCCGAACGTCGACGAAGACACGAATAACAACCTAAACCTAATCATGGAGGAGAAATTGTACACTCTGTAAGGGGTGTTGAAATAAAACATGCGGTACACCTCCATGCGTATGTGATCGTAAGAAATGACACGGAAGGGAAAGAACACGGTACCGTGAATGTACAGTGGACTTCGTCCCTCCGTGGTTCGCACAAAGTCCTCCAACTCGCGATAGTAATGGAACCACACCGTGACCGGAAGGGGATAAGGCAAATGATTCCACGAACGCGTCAAGGAATTGTGCGTCTCAAAGGGTCTTCCAATGTCTCTGAAATGTCCAAGGTCCTCATGAACCATTCTGCGTTGATCATCCACTGCGAATAAAAAGAAAAAAAGTGTCAGGTCCATAGTCCGTCCTCCTGGTAAAGCGATGGACCACCCGGAAAAGGTAATAGACAGAGCTGTTGAATCACAATATCCCTTTGTCCTTCTACGCGTCTAAAGAAGAGTCTGAACCTTTGAATTCGAATCAAGTTATACGTCGTGTAAGGAGTATTGTATATGAAGAGACGGTACAAAATAGCCCTGACCTCTCGGGTCGGTTCTACGGGGAGACGCACACAACCATGAATGTACAGGTCTCGATCCGGAAACAGAGTCACGAAATTTCTGAGAAAGGTATAATAGCGTTGCCAAACGTTAGGGTCCAAGTCATACGGCAATTCATGGATGTGAGGCGCCAAGATGGCTGCCACGATTTATGTTGCTCCGAGATTTTTAGCCTTCGTATCGCTGTTCATTGTTGTTTGCAGTCCCTTGTACGTCCAACATCTCTTTAATGGCAGCATCTTGCCAGTTTGGTCTCTGGTGAGAACCGGCCTCAACTTTCCATCGCCATTTGGCTGTTTTTATCGATCTTCTAAAGGAATGCCACGTCGACCTGTTTCTTCTTGGCACAAACATGGCTATGTATGCGTTCATCTACCAAGGAAGGACTTAACAATATTCAATGACATCGAGAAAAACCCTGGTCCTCCTCTGATTATTAATAATAACCAAGTATGGCATCCCAACGCATTTACGGTCGCCCATCGCTTATCTCAGTGTTTGCTTGTATCTCCTTCGACTTCACACCTTGGTCTCCATCTTGTTCGTTATGTTAATTTGCCTCGATGTTTTATTTACTCCAGGAACGACTTGCTCAAAATTCGCTTCAGAGGTGGCGATTTGAAACCAAGCTCTGAATTACTGGCTCGACTAAAGAATGCTTCCTTACTCAGATATCGCGGAAAACGGTCTGGTAAGAAGAGGAATATAAAATGTCTTCATTCTTCGATCACCGTGTTAACCGGCCGTCGTTGCGTAACACCTTTACGACCTCCTGGTCCGCGAATTCAAACTTTGATCCCTGTTTCATTTTCTGTGGATCTTGAAACTCCAACTGGATTGCGAGCTCAACGTTCTGTGGCTTTTTCACTTCTCAATGCACGATCTGTTAAGAACAAGCGCTCTTCAATCAAAGATAGAAGAACATCAAAGGTCGTGCCAAAGAACAATAGAAGGAAACTAACCTGCATGACAATGAACTGTCGGAGCGCTAAAAACAAAATAGCAGACATCGCTGCTGTAGTAGACCAATATAAACCTGATATCATCTTTGGTACTGAATCCTGGTTAAGTTCGAACATCGAAAGTAACGAAATATTTCCAAAGGGCTACAAAATTTTCAGAAAAGATCGTCCTGATGATTGCCACGGCGGAGGCGTTTTCCAGGCAGTGAAAAACGATATTATAGTAACACATCGTTCGGACCTGGACACCGACTGCGAAATTATTTGGACCCAATGTCAGCTAGCAGACAAGAAAACAAAATCACTGCTATTTTGATCATATTACCGACCAAATTCCTCCAGCGTCACAAGCCTTGATGAACTAGATGCATCACTGTTAAAACTTGGGTCAAGGGTGCATAAAAATAACATCATTGTTTCTGGTGATTTCAATGCTCCTGATATCATCTGGGATACTGAATATTCAAGTCACTCTCCTGCCTCTGACAGACTGTTAGAAATAATTGATGATCACGATCTGAGTCAACATGTCAAAGAACCAACTAGAAGGGACAGGAATTCACAAAACATCTTAGATCTAATTTTCTCAAATAATTCCAATATCATTGAAAATATCAGCGTCGTCCCTGGTATTAGTGATCACGACATTGTGTTATTCACTGTGAACACTTCCTGCCGTAGAAAGAAAAATGCCAAACGCAAAATATACATTAGAAAGAAAGCCGACTCTACTCGCATTAAAGTAGAACTTACAAATCTATCACTTCATATGGATACACGGGGCTTTAATTCAGTCGACGATAGATGGAGCTGCTTCGAAGACAACATCCACCGTATAATGGATTCTTGCATCCCCTCAAAGTGGAGTAGCTCAAGATATAATCTACCATGGTTCAATCATTCTCTGAAATGTCTAGCCAGACAAAGGCTCTATAATAAAGCAAAATCTTCTGGAAATCAAAATGATTGGGAGGCATTCCGTTTAGCTAGAAAACAAATGCATAAAGGGCTTAAAGAAGCAAGAAATGCATATATCTCTGATTACTTAGGGGAAGCTATTGAGAGAGATAGAGATAGAGATTCTGGTCCTATATTAAACAACTGAACAAAGAAGAGCTGGGGATTGCAGATTTCGAAATAAACGGCTCCATAATCAGTGATAACAAGTCAAAGGCTGACTTGTTAAACAATCAATTCTCAAGTGTCTTTACTCAGGAAGACTTATCAAACATCCCTGATATTGAATATGACAGAATACCAGCTATTGACAGTCTGTCTATCACCATCAATGGAGTTGCAAAGCAGTTATCGCTATTGAAGACAAATAAAGCTTCTGGACCAGATGCCATTCCACCGTGGTTTCTAAAAGAATATGCAGCCGAGATTGCTCCTATCCTAACTAATATCTTCCAAGATTCTATCGAGAGTGGAACCGTACCCGGTAGATGGAAATCGGCAAATGTATGTGGTGTCTTTAAAAAAGGGAAAAAGTCTGATCCTTCAAACTACAGACCCATATCTCTAACCTGTATAGCATCGAAAATCCTCGAACACATTGTACATAGCCATGTGATGAAACATTTTGAACATTATAACATACTAACAGATTATCAGCATGGCTTTAGATCAAAAAGATCTACAGAACTCCAACTGATACTTACTATTCATGACATTGCAAGCTCTCTACAACAAAACAAATCTATTCATGCTGCTGTGTTAGATTTTTCGAAAGCCTTCGATAAAGTCCACATCAACGCTTACTAATGAAGCTGGAGCGTCATGGTATCCATGGTAACCTCTTATCCTGGATGGAATCCTTTCTCACTAAGAGGGTTCAAACTGTCATCTGTGAGGGTGCAACATCTACCTCCTCCCCAGTGACTTCGGGTGTACCACAAGGATCAGTACTAGGCCCGCTGTTGTTCCTAACATACATCAACGACGTGCCAAATGGTCTAACCTCTACAGTAAAGCTGTTTGCCGATGACACCCTTTTGTACGGAGTGGTGGTTGAAGACTCAGATTGCGAAAATCTCCAAGACGACCTCAATAAACTAGAAAGCTGGCAACATAAGTGGCAGATGCTATTTAACCCTTCTAAATGCAACATCATCTGTATTTCAAATAAGCAATGTCCTCCCCAACGGTCATATTTGTTCTGTGGGTCCAAACTTGAGCAAGTAGATTCTGCATCGTACCTAGGAATTGCCGTTAACAGTAAATTAAGGTGGTCTGACCATATCTCATCTATATCAAGCAAGGCGAGTCGATCCTTGGGGGTGATAAAGAGAAATCTCTGGAACTGCCCCAGGAAAGTACGCGAAACGGCCTACACCAGCATCGTTCGACCCAAATTGGAGTACGCAAGTGCCTCGTGGGACCCACATTACAAAAAAGATATTTTAACCCTGGAGAGAGTTCAAAGGAAAGCTGCTCGTTTTTGCCTTCAAAACTTCAACAACACAGCAAGCGTGACAGACATGCTATCTGACTTGAAATGGGACACATTAGAAACAAGACGAAAGAAAAACAGACTGACTCCAATGTACAAACTTAGTCATAACTTAATGGACATAACCACAGAAGAACACTTAATACTAAACAGTGAAAAAAGAACACGCAACAGCCATGCTTTTAAGTATAGGATGCCAAAAGTATCTAAGGACGTTTTTAAGTTTTCTTTTTTTCCTAGATCAATAACAGAGTGGAACCTACTGCCCGCTGACTTAGAAAATTGCAAGTCATTATCTGATTTTAAGTTAAATTTAGGAAAACACGTGAAATGAGTAAAGTAAATTGTATTTAAGAATTATTTTTTAATTATCCTTTTTGTCTAGCTTACGCATATGTGCATATATGTTTGGTACAGTTGATGTGATGTCTTGCGGGACTTTATCAACTAAATAAATGTAGATGTAGATACGATCCCTCGTGATGACAGTGATTAGGTCTATCCTCACTACGATATCGCTCCAACTCTTGCTCGAATCTACCTAGGGCAATCGCACCTGACGGAAACACCAACTGGACCCCATTATCATCTTCCTTGAGTTCCTCGTCGGTTTCCAACACGATCTCAGGCTCATCCTCGTTGATCACGCGTCGGCAGTTGCCGCAGGTTCGGACCCATCTCTCCATCTCCTGGTAGCAACGTCGATGCATGAACACACCGCAGCAAGGAGTACGTTGGCATATCGCCAGAGAATCAACGTGGATATCTCTCTGACAAATAAAACAAACTTGTTGAAGCAGCGTTTCTTCGGGTATCTGACCCCGAAGGCGACGACTACGTCTAGGTGGTTCATCGTCGTGTGATCGCGCACGACGACGAAGACCTACTCGTCTCGGTTGTTCTTCGGGTGACAGACTTCGAAGGCGGCGGCTGCTGCGTCTAGGTTCAGTCGACATGCCCGAAAGAAAAAACTGAAAAAACGCCGAATGCGTGCGCCTCGTTTTATGTCAATCATGCACCAATCAAACGAAAAAAGCCGAAATCACGTGTGCATACAGACCCAGGGGATAGGGGGGTATCCCCCCCACCACGCCCACTCCCGGTCATAGACTGGGCCACAGGTCGAGTGCAACCTGGGATCCAGTTTTTACCGTAAGTATAAAACGATCGGTTCGAACCGTTCACGGCACTCTGAGTTTTTTTCTTAAAACTTGTATCGAGCGCTGATCATGGCTGAGATCACTGACGAGGAGATGAACCAACAGATGGATCGACATGAAGAGGAGGAGGAGGAAGCAGTGAGTATCTGAATAATGGATAACATAACGTGTACCCTATGCGACCAAGTCATCCTTAGAACCGAAACCTGCGCTCGTACCAAGTGCTGTCGTTACTACGTTCATTACGATTGCTACACCCAGGCACTCGATAATCAGATGAACAAGGGGGTGATCAAAGAGAAGTTGTACTGCCAGATCTGTCACACGTTGTGTATACTAAGTGCGTTCGTGGCCACCCTGGACAACTGACCAATGGAACTGAGACTGGACACCCCTCCCATGAAGATTTACCTTCGTTTGGACCTGAGATTTTGCTACGTTGTGTTTTGCGGTCACAAATTCGTACGACATCTTTTTCACGCCTTGTTCATCACCTTCTTTTCATAGAGTTACTGGGATTGGTTGCCGCCCGAGATCTAAGTGTACATTATCTCTCTCGCTGAGTCACAACTTGCCTTCGAGTGGAAAATGGAAATTGAAAGACAAATGAGAATTTCTGAATGGTTGGAAAGACCGAAACCCGTCCCGTTCAAGCAAATCATGATCGACACCCTACCTATCATTTTCCGTTTTTACAATTCATTTGATTACAGAGCTACTGGGATTGTCTCCCCCCTGAGATACAGACCTACATCGTTCACCTTCGAGAGTCCCAGTCTCTCATCGAGAGACGTGAACGTGAATCGTGGAGAGACCTTTGTAACGAGATACGGACCTTCGCCAAGGTCCAAGCAGAATGGGGACTAGGCGCCCTCAAAGTAACTCTAGAGACATGTCTGCTAGATTATTGTCCCAAATCAAAAGTTCCAGGAATGGGAAGTAAGCACATGGTCGTGCATGGATTCTACACAGACGAACAAAACTTTAAGCGAGCAATATATTTAGGGTACGGGTTTAATCATGCCTATTACAGAATACCAGACGTTAAGAGACTTTTATCCTCACCTCCCACAGAATAGTAGTTACTGGGATCGACTACCTCCTGAACTACAGGGCTACATAATGCGTCTAGCCAGGAATCAAATCCTACTCGAGCGTAGAAGAAACAAAAAGTTACGACGTCTTCTCAATGAAATAGTAGCCTATGGCAAACTGAAAGAACAATGGGGCATAGCACACATTAATATTGTTATAGTTCGATGTAATTCGCCATGCTGTTTGAAAAGGAAGAAAGAAGACAGATTCACACATATGAAAATATTCGGGTGTTACATTGACATTGATGATAAACCCCAAAAAACGGATTTATCCGACTCTTACAAAGAGGCCAAGAGACGCGGCCCCATAGAAAAGACTTTCCTCTACCCTCACAATGACACTAAGTACGCTCATAATAGGTGGTTAAGAAAACAAAATCGTACCCACTCTCTGTAAATATGGACTACGGTGATTCGTTGTAAAAAACCAACCAATAAAAAACTTTTTGTGTTTATTGATAAAATGCGATGTTTGTGTCATTGTCTCATTCAAATTGCACTCATGTCTTGACAGAACAGACGAACCCACGACGAAGCGTTCCTCTTCGACGAGGACGATGATGATGACTGGATCTTTGATCCGGCTCTCGACCAAGTGATGACCCAAACCGGAGGTGGTAGCAGCACAAGACCACTCCTAGAATTCGAATTAAGACCCGTAGGCGCTCGCCGTAACTGGAGAAACGTCCTCAACAAACAACGATTCGAAGCCACGCTCAGACAACATAGAGACGTGACTCCCAGGGAGAATCTAGGCCAAGAATTGACTCATGCCCTTCAACGATCCATCGAGTAACAAATCGCTCAGGATCCTACCCTGACACTCAACTCCACGGTCCATTTCACCATGCAGTCCAGTGCCTTCACGCACGCCTTTCAATCCACCACTTTCACCGTGCGCGAATTCGAAGAAGGGAGTGAAAGACTAGACACTTATCTCCAGTCTCTCGCAGCCAAACTCAACTCCAACGAAGAATTCACCCCCGACGACACGTTTACCATGGAAACCACTTTCATACGCACCCCAGGTCCCGGGCGTGGTCACGGAAAACGATACAAACCGAGTTGTGCGGCCGTACGGGGAATCGTCAAACGGTCGCGCGTGACCATCCAAAACAAAGACAATCTCTGCTGCGCTCGCGCTATCGTCACCATGAAAGCCCTGGTAGATGCTGACGGGAATCCACGAGACCAGGATTACCACAATCTCAAACAGGGGCGACCCGTCCAAGAGCGATTGGCCAAAGAACTCCACCGTCTAGCCAACGTCCCCGAAGGACCTTGCGGCATTCCCGAGTTGCAGCAGTTTCAGGCCGCGCTACCTGGGTACCAACTCAAGGTCCTATCCATCGATCCACCGCACATGCTCATTTACGCGGGACCCGTACCCTCGGACAAGATCATTCGCCTCATCAAAGAAGACAGTCACTACGACGGGTGCAATTCGTTTAAGGGATTCCTCGACAAATCCTACTTCTGCGACGAATGCAATCGAGGATACGATCACGACGACTTTCAAAATCATCCCTGCGACGGTAAATGGTGTCCCGCCTGCAAACGAAAGGACTGCCCCGATTTCATCGAAGCCAAACGACCCCTAGCACGTGGCAAGTTTCCCGAACCCACCTCCATCTGCCGATTGTGCCACAGAAAATTCTTCGGAGCCCAATGCTACAACTACCACCTGCAACGGCGGAGCTTGAACATCCCATCCATCTGCGACACTTACAAAAAGTGCCCAGACTGTTGCCACGTCTACGAACCAAAACACAGGACTGGACGACGAGGTGACCATCGTGTCCCCGATCACACGTGCGGATGGGGTGAATGTCTCATCTGCGAAAAAAAAGTCTTTCTGCCGACGCACCGATGTTACATCCAACGCATCCCCGAAGACGAAGACGAGCCCAAAAAGAAACGCGTGCCTCGCGACGAAGTCAAAGGTCGACCCTTCGAAGAACCCGAACCCGGTGATCCAGACACACGCGTCTGGGTGGACAGAGATCCGCCCCTTCAAGTGTACTGCGACTACGAAGCCATCACCGACGCCGAAGGGAATCAGACACCCATTCTACTCTGCTTAGAAGACGATGAAGAGGATCAATTCTGCTCCTTCTACGGTCCCACCTGCACCGCTGACATGTTCGACCACCTCGAATCCCTCGCAGTCGACGTGGACGGAGACGATCGGGACGTCATCGTCATCTTCCACAATCTCAAAGGCTACGACGGTATGTTCATCTTACAACACTGTTACGCCACGCATCGAGAAGTCACGGACCAGATCACCGTAGGCACCAAGATACTGTCCTTGAGATCCGACAGACTGACTTTCAAAGATTCCCTGTGCTTTCTCCCATTCCCGCTGGCCAACTTTCCCGCCACCTTCGGAATCAACGAACTGTGCAAGGGATTCTTCCCGCACAAATTCAACACACTAGAAAATCAAGAGTACGAAGGACCCATGCCACCGCGAGACATGTACGATCCCGACGGCATGTCCACCAAAAAGAAAGCCGAATTCGAACGGTGGTACCAAGAGAAAGTCAACGATAACTACCATTTCGTCTTACGGCAAGAAATGGAAACTTACTGCGAGTCGGACGTCAAACTCCTCAAAGCAGGCTGTCAAAAGTTCCGACAAGAATTCAAACAAAAAGCTGACTTCGACCCCATGGAGAAATGCGTCACCATCGCCTCCGCCTGCAACCGATTCTGGCGCAAGAAACTCGTCCCACCCAACACCATCGCCTCCAGGCCACCTCGAGGCTGGCACGGTGCCAGATCCAATCAGTCCGTCAAAGCCCTGAAATGGCTAGCCTGGCAAGAACACTCGTTACAACACACAGACCAAGGCGATCGTATCCGCACCGTACGAAACGGAGGTGAAGTCCGTCTAGCCAATCAACTCGTCGACGGGTACGACACCGCCACTCGAACCGTCTACGAATTCCACGGATGTCTATGGCACGGGTGTCCTCGCTGTTTCCCACGCCAACGCGACCGATATCCCATCTGCCACACCGATCGCACTCTACAGGAAGTCTACGAGTCCACGCTCAAGAAACACGACCTTCTCAGGCACCAAGGCTACCAGCTCCACGTCAAGTGGGAATGCGAGTGGGACCTGGAGGTCAAAACCGACCCAGATCTCCGTCGGTTCCTAGACACGTTCCAAATCGTCGACCCGCTCGAGTCCAGAGAAGCCTTCTTCGGAGGTCGTACGAACGCCGTCAAACTGCATCACGTGACCAACGTGGCCCAAGGAGAGAAAACCAAGTACGTCGACGTGACGTCGCTCTACCCCTGGGTCAACAAGGAAGGCGAATACCCCGTAGGACACCCGCAAGTCATCGTCAACCCCGACGATCAAGACATACACCACTACTTCGGAATGGCCAAAGTGGACATACTGCCGCCTCACGAACTTTACCACCCCGTTCTACCTTTCAGGCACGGAGGTAAACTCACCTTCCCACTCTGCCGCCCGTGCATGGAACACGAAATGAACAAATCACTCCTAGAGAAATCGCATCACTGCCCTCACACGGCCGAGCAACGCACGCTCCGAGGGACCTGGTGCACACCCGAAATCCAGAAAGCCGTTGCCATGGGATACACGATCAACAAGATCCACGAAGTCCACCAGTTTCCACCCGAACAACGGCGTGAAGGACTCTTCGCCGATTACGTGAACACCTGGCTAAAAATCAAACAGGAATCCGCTGCCTACCCAAACTGGTGCAACACCCCCGAAGACAAGGCACGTCACGTGCAACAATACCAACAGAAAGAAGGCATCGCTCTCGATCCGATCATGATCCAGAAAAACCCCGGACGCAAAGCGACCGCCAAACTCATGCTCAACTCCTTCTGGGGCAAGTTCGGTGAAAATCTACACAAACCCACCACCCAAGTCGTCTACAACGCGGCGCAACTCTTTGCCCTCGTTTCCAATCCTTTCAACGACATACGACAAGTCAGAATCGCCAACGACGAAGCCCTAGAGGTCGTCCACGCCGAACTCAAAGACAATCAACCCGATAACGGACGAATCAACATCTTCGTCGCCGCTTTCACCACCTGCTGGGCTCGTCTCAAATTATACAGCTACCTGGAACTGTTAAAGCAACAAGTTCTCTACTTTGACACCGATTCCGTCATCTACTCGCACAAACCAGGCCAAGCCGATGTTGCGCTAGGCGATTACCTGGGCGAGATGACCAACGAACTCGACGATGGCGATTTCATCACCGATTTCACTGCCGCTGGACCCAAAAACTACGGATACAGAACCCACCAAGGCAAAGTCTGCTGCAAAGTCAGAGGCTTCTCACTCAATGTACGAGGATCCAGGCAACTCAATTATGACGTCATGCGACAAAATCTACTCGACGAACTCACACAACCTCTCGAGGATGATGAACGACGCAACATCAACGCCGTCAACCCCAACTTCTTCTGGAGAAATCCCGCCACCAAACATCTCAGAGTCATCACACGGACCAAACGCTACGGACTCGTCTTCGACAAACGTGTCGTAGACGCGAACACTTTCATGTCGTTTCCGTACGGATACACACCAATGTAATTTTTACTTCCTGTAATCAATAAAAATCAATTGTGAAACTCACTTCCGGTCTATCGCCTTATTTGCGCATGCGCATGCGCGATCTATGACGTCATTTCCGGTGGGCGCCATTTTTGCTCCACCAAGGGGCCATCTTGGATTTTAAATTTTAAGAGAATGTATGGGAAAATCTTGGTCACGTGGTACAATCCCTGCACGCTGATTGGTTACGGCCCCTACGAGCGTGCTTCACTACTCCCGTTGTAAAGATTCCCCGTTCCCCGTTCCCCGTTCCCCGTTCCCCGTTCCTCGTTCTCCGTTTTCCGTTTCCTATTCCCATTCCCATTCCATAATTTTCCGTTCCATGTTTTAAAGATAGCCTCACCTGACTCTGAAGATGACTTCCGCTCAGGTTGTCGAAACGTTGGTCACCAACAACGGTTCTTTCCAGGACAACCCAGGACAACCCGGACGGTCACACTATACGAACTAAAGACGAAATTGACGCTCTTCACGACCACCTTAACGAACAGAACGCCGACATCCAGTTTACCAAAGAAATCGAAGAAAATGGAAAACTTCCTTTTCTAGACTGTTTGGTAAGCCGCGACAACAACGAACTGCGAGCGACAGTGTACAGAAAACCGACGCATACCGACAGATTACTTGACGAATCATCCTACAACCCGACTTCACACAAAGCTACGACATAAAGACTTTTGACGAGACGAGCGCAACTGGTTCGTGACACACCGGACAGCTTACGTGACGAAAACAGATACCTTGAAGGTGTTTGTGACAAGAACAACTACAACGCTGACTTTATTAGACGAAACATTCACCGACCTACTGCAGCTGACGCAACGAACAGGAACCCTACACCTGTTACTACAGTGACTATACCTTACATTAAGGGCACTTCTGAGACCATCTCACGGATCCTACCCTACAACATTCGTGTAGCCCACAAACCTACAACTACGTTACGACACTTACTACGAACGAGACGGCGCAGCCATGGGGAACCCTGTATCCGCGGTTATTGCTAATCTCTACATGGAGATATTTGAAGAACAAGCAATAGAGTCCGCACCTTGCAAGCCTAAGATCTGGAAACGCTACGTAGATGATACTTTCACCGTCCTGGATCGGGATAGAGTTGACGTCTTCCTGCAACACCTGAACAGTCAACAACCATCAATCCGTTTCACCATGGAGATCGAGAACAACAACAAGATCGCCTTTCTCGACACGTCAGTTTACAGAGAACCTGATGGCCGCCTTACCACCAGTGTCTACAGGAAACCAACACATACTGATCAGTACCTAGCGTATGATTCACAACACCCTCAGTCAGTAAAGCGCGGTATTGTGAAGTGTCTGTACGACCGGCCTAAACGTCTCATAACCAAACCATCAGTAATCGCTGGAGAGAAGAAACATCTGTCATCTGTACTTGTTTCTAACGGATATCCCTCCTCTTTTGTACAGAAGATCACAAAGGCACGAACAACTCCAAGAAGAGAGCCTGTCGCGGAATTTAAATCCACCGCCGTTTTACCTTATGTCCAAGGAGTTTCGGAGTCTCTCCGCCGCTGCCTAGAACAACAAGGCATTCGCACCGTCTTTAAGTCCGACACGACACTTCGGTCACACTTAGTGCGACCAAAGGACACCGTCAACCCAGCTAAACAAGATGGTGTTGTCTACAGGATTCCCTGTGAGTGCGGCAAAGTCTACATCGGGGAAACAGGGAGATCTATGCAGGAGAAGATCAAAGAACACGACAGGGATATACGATTCGCCCGTACCCAGACCTCCGCCGTTTCTGAACACACCCACGAGACCGGCCACTATCCTATCTGGAATGAGGTCAAGTTTATTGATCGAGATCCTCACTGGTACACACGTAGGGTCAAGGAAGCTATTCGCATAAGACTTCACCCTAACAACATCAACAGGGATAATGGCATTGAAATTCCTGAAGCATGGATACCCACGATCAAGAAACACAACAGGAGAACGGTACAACAGCGGACCAGTGAGGGAACAGCTACTCGCCCGAACAATGGAACAATAGGAGGATCGAAATGCACCAATCACAGCCGACCTTTGTGATATAAATGATACCGTGCAATCAGTCGACCTTATCGCCTGAAGAAGACTAGCAGTAAGCAGTCGAAACGTCGCGATCTACATCTCAGTGACTACATCGTGAGACAAACAAACAAACCACGATGAATAACAACAACCTTTTCCTCGACACCCCTAACCTAGTTTCCAGGCTCTTCGCGTAAAGTAGGTTGGAACGCCTGGACGTTAAAGATTCTTCACGAACGAAATGGCGTGTTTTCGTCCCGGGGTTTTCGTCGCTTTTTTAGGAGAAAAACTACTTCAAAATAACCAATCTCTTCGAACGTTTCCTTGCACGAGGTCGCATCACAAATTCATCAATCACAGACTCTCGACGCAGTGCGGCCTGGGAACTTCTAACAAACAGCCTACCTGAAGTCGAGATATCGCGACAGAAATAAGAGGGAGCAAATAAGTGCCTCCTTGAACCTATTACTTTAGAAATTTTACTTCTTTAAATAACAGCCTCTTCTTGGTCTCAAAAGAGAAATGAGTGTCCTGGATTATTGGAGGAAATACAGTATTGTAATTTAAACTTTGCATTCAATCTATTTTGCAACATTTTTAGCTACAAACACCATCAAGAAATGCCCAATCGTATTGTGTGCTGGCTATTTTATTAAGATTCGACGAAACATAATATTGGGGCCAGAGTAATTAATTTATAAGTTCAATAAATGATGAAACGAAAAGGGCACTCTTTTCTTTTTGTTGCAAAATCCGCCAGTTCCGCAGGCTTATATATATTTTCCGCACATTAGTCAGGGAGGGGGAGTTTCACAATATCAACAGACTTGTCCCAAGATATACTTACTTTGATATTTTCCAGTTCTTTTTACCTTCAGACAGAACTGTTTAGAATCACAATCATCTGATGTGTCTATACATTAAACTGGTTTCTCCTGAGTTTGCTTCGGCCGTAGTTTCTGGTCATTGCTATCATCATAACATTAGTGCTGTCTCCTATGAGTAACAAACTTTGATTTTGTCTACTCGAAGTCAACACAAACAGCTTCATCCAAAGAATTAAATTAATTAAAAAACTACTTCTCTTCAGTGACCGAGTTAAAGGTGGCTCGTGTCAGACAAAAAAAAAACACTGGGCTTATATTTAGTTCTGTGATGGGATGCCGATAAATTTGAAAAAAAAGCCTTTCTAAAAAATAATTTCCCGTGCTCTTACTCGTCGCACTGATTTCAGACTTTTACGGCACTGGACGCGAGTACGTTACAGTTTTTGGAGAATTCCCCACCTTCCCTGACTCACTGTAGGATCAGTCTATGAGTAAAGTCTATAGGTATTGACTTTTGTAGTCAATAATGTCATACTTTTACTGATTTGCTGTGATCTCAAGGAAATTTTCTCTTACGGAAAGAAGTAGTTTTTTAATTTATTAAACTGCTTGATTCACTAAATTGTAAGTAGTCGCTAAAATAATCTTGTGTTATTAAGAGTAGGTGGGAGGCGCGGTGGTTTCATGGTTCGTGTGCGCAGATCCGGGTCCGAGCACGACACTTTATTCTCACAGTGCCTCTCTCCAACCAGGTGTATAAATGGGTACCGGCGAACTTAATGCTGTAATATATACTTCGAATTCACTTCCGGTGAGGTAAGCAACATGTGAACCATCGTGCTTTGCGATCTTTTGTATGTAGTTCCGGCCATGTTTTTTAGACATCAAAGCAAATAACAAGCTATATCGCGTCGCGTATAGCTCGCGGCTATTACGTGGTGTCAGAAGTAAACCAAAAACCTCGGAAACATGGCTTTAAGCGGCATCGAATGCCCGGTTATACAGTGGGAAGACGACAACTGGCGGCATTTCAAGCAACACGTCGAGCGGATGTTTACAGGACCTCTCAAATCCAGAACAGAAGAACAAACCACGTCAGACCCAGAGCTCAACGCACGGAAGGAGATGATCCACTCTGGTTGGCCGTCGACCATCCGGCAAGTCCCAGTGCCCTTAAAACCTTCTAGGCCCTTTCGCGATGAGCTCGCTGTAGAAGATGGGATAGCCATGAAAAGTCACCGCATCATTATCCCCACTGTGCTACAGAAGGAAATCTTGACAAAGCTCCATGCAGCACACCAAGGAACTGAGAAGACAAAACTCAGGACTAAGACGTCCGTATACTAGAGAGGGCTAAACAAAGACATAAATGAGAGTGCACGACATGTAGCACTTGCCAGGAGCTACACCCGAGCCAGCAAAGAGAGCCCCCGATCCTCACAGAGGTGCCCCCAAGGGCATGGCTTACTACTGGCATGGACCTCTTTACCATAGAGGTTTCAGAGTATCTAGTAGTTGCTGATTATTACTCGAATTATCCATTTGTTAGGCAGATACCAAGGGGACAATGCTGAGACAGATTTTCAGCTAGCAGGGATTCCTAAGATAGTAAGATCTGATAATGGGCCCCACTACAATGGTCAAGCATTCCAAGATTTTGCAATAGAACTGGGTTTCCAGCATGGGACAAGCTCCCCACACTATCCACGTACCAATGGTTTTATTGAGAGCCAAGTTAAATCAGTTAAGGGCCCATTAACCGATTCATGCGCGCGCTCGCGCGCGTTGCTAAGGAGGTGAAATTTCACTTCCGGTTACTTACGTCAGCTTGAAAATAATAACAACTCAAAAACTTGCAAATTTGCTTACGTTTTAGAAGTTTTTTTTTGTGTTTCACAAAATGCAAAGCAAAAAAAGTACAAGCAAAGACAAAATAAGAGAAAGACAGATAAACAAGAGCAGTAGAAAGAGAAAAACTAACTCCGTGTGGCTTTGTTTGATCTTACCGAAGTGCGCTGGTAGTGTAAATTGCGCACGCGCTGATAGGGTAACTTCCAATATCTATCGGGCGCACTTCCGGTTTCTTTAAATGCTAAAGGAAACGCGGTTTTTCATTCAGTTCCCTCAGAGAATCAAGCCACCGCTCTCGCAGGCGGTAATGTTACTCGGAGTGGCAGGATTAACAAGTCCCCGGAAAGGCTGGACATGTAATGTGCTCTTTGCTGAACAATGCTGCTACTACTAACAAAGGAACTTTTGTTTGTTGTTTAAATGCTACAAAAAAGCGGGCAAACTGAACGTTCTAAAGAAATAGCGTACATGTTGTTTGTAGTCGCCGATCAGTGTTATCACTGTTAATCTCAGGATACCTAAGACATCTGAATGATTTAATAACATGATTTAATTTTCCTTTATTTTATGATTATTGAATACCTGAATAATGAACCTTGGGAGAATCAATGAAAAGTTGAAAATGAGGTTTGGTTTTGTAAGAATATTAGTAGAAAGAATTTTGTTTTAAAGTTTATCTCATTTCATTTTTTTCTGAATAGTTAAAAATCAGTTTGTTGTCATGTTGGTCCATTTGAATGAGTAGCAGAGAAGTTGTACTTGTTTTAAGAAAGGACTGAGAGATATCTGCCTAGAAAGGTATTCAAAATGCACCTCTTTGCAAAAAATTAATAGTTTGTCAAAAAAAAAATCCTGCTTTGTGGTCAATAAAAATACCCATCAACAGCACGCTTTTTGATGCCCAGAACGCTGGAAATCGCATTTCCGAGCTTCTAGATTCCAAATTTTTCTAGGGGGGCATGCTCCCAGATCCCCCCTAGGGAAAAAGGACCTTACGGCCCCTTTAGTGGTCACAGCCGCCTATTACACCTTCAGTGGCCGCTTATAACTAATGTTATTGAAACCCCTGGTATAGCTCGTGGTTATTACAAATGCTGGAATGAATGCGAACTTAATGCTGGACTTAACCCTACAATGGACTAGCATCCCATCCAGGGCGGAGAAGAAATACTCCTAGTCGCTTCATACCACAGAAACTGGGATGAGCTCCGGATAAGCTCCGGCTGGTGGGCTACTTGGCTTGCCTATTTTAAGCTGCTCTCTTTATCAAACTGTCGATATTTTAACTATTAAAATCAATAGTGTAGTTATTGGTATTTGAAAATAACTTTTCACTTTTGAAATGAACCGTGATTTTATGACGATGCTATATTCAGATACTAAATGATTCATTGTCGACGAAAAGAATCAATTTCTATAGTCAAATCTTTTAGATGTTAAATATCACGGGTCAATAAATTGTGTCAACTAAGATTGTTTATAAATCTTTGCTTTAATCTAAAATCATCATTTCATCAATAGTAACCGTTGCATCTGTTTTCGATTTCGTTGGAAATATCCTTCACGCTACATTATCACTACAAAATATAGTCCTTCGCCTTGTTTATTAAACCTCGCAGCTGGCTTAGCTCACTTAGCTATTCTACCCTGAAACTCATGAGGTCGCCTTGTGACAAGTCTATACAAAATACAACAAAAACAAACCAAAAAAGCAACAAAGTAGAAATGTACAAAAAAGACTTTTCGGAAAAAACGTTAGGGGGTATGATAAACATACAAGAAACAAAAAAAGAGAAAAGGAAAAAGTGGTGTAGTTGTTATAGTGATCTAATATTTCGTTTAGTAAACCTAAGCCCCTATTGGCTGCCAATGAGCTCATTGTTGTTCTAGGCTATTCCATCATAGGCAGTCAGTTATTCTGCTCGTAAATATTTAAAACTACTTACAACTTCAGGTAGTTCTCGCTACAAGGTGTTACGCGATAATACAGATAGACAGCTGGTTACCATGGTTATTGGACTTTCACTTGACTGTTAACTGTTGGCTTTTTTATGGTTATGAATATCGGCAAATTCTCCCCTCACAGATACTACTGTAGAAAGTGTAGATAATTGTACCCGCTGCGGACCGTGTAGACAGTTGAACCTAGTATAGACAGTGTAGATAGCTGTATCCACTCTGGAGGGAGTAAGTAGATAGTTGTATCTACAATAGACAGTGTAGAAAGTTGCACCTACTGTGGACCATGTAGATCCAACTACGAAAAGGGTAGATGGTTGAACCTAGCGTAGACGGCTAGTACTGAAACCTGAAACGATGGGACGCCGGAACACCACAATACTAAAACCCGGAACGCATAAAAAAATCCTACTAAAACGCAGGATTGCTAAAACGCGGAACGCCATAAAATATAAAATAAATAAATAAACAAATAAATAAATAATAAATAAGTAAATAACCATCTGGAATACTTAAGCCAGGGCGCAAACAGACTCCTGGATTTTCTGCGGTTAGCCCAATTTACGCAAAGGCAATGTGTTGGTCAGCGGTCGCAAGCTCAAGCATTTCGTGACTTTGAGAGGATTTGAGAGCGGAAAAACGAAATAAGCATGCGCAAGTTTTGGCTGTACGTCAGGCTCCAAGTTCGAAAAAACGGCGGGGCTAAAGTACAGGTTACAGGTCACAGGTCACAGGTCAAAACAGAAGACAGAACAAAACAGAAGAACAGAAGACCGATGACCTGGAGGTAGTGTTCATCCGGGACACTGCAGCCTGCAAATGTTATGGTTGCAATGGAGAAGTATGTTTAAAGCCTTCTGAAGATCCTCCAGCAGCTCCTAATGATATATTCTTACGAAGGAAGGAATACAGAGTATACAGAAAGATGTGCATAGCCAAAACCAAAGAATTTGTGTATTATCACCCACTTAAGGCATGCTTATCGAAGGAGATAATGCATGATGAACTTAAATATTATTTCTGCGAACACAAGAAGTCGACTTGAGGCCAGTCATCGGGAGATTATCTGGAGGGAATTTGACTCCCTCTGTGAACTAAGATAATTTGGAAAGTTAAGGGATTGGACTCTTCGTACAATGAAGAACTAAGTTTTTACTATACATGTTTCAGTTGGTGATTTCGTAAACCATTGAAGCCTTTCGCTCGATAAAGAACTATTTTAGCCTTAAATGTTTGACTTTAAACTTTTCTTGTGTTTCTGTTCACGTTTCTCAAGTTGTTGGTTTTTGTAAGGGATGGACCCTTTGCACAATGATAAATAATTCGACTGTATTTGGAATTTTAATAGAGTATTTTAAATTTTGAATACTTAATCAGTTCAAGACTTTCTACTACGTCAAGTGAAAGTTATTCTAACGTTATAAAATTGTTTTCTTCCGCAATGATTTTAAATAGTGGTGTTTCAATCTCTAATTTCAAGTTGCAATACCTTCATTCGAACTAATCTTAGAAGATTTTGCCCCAGCATTATTGGAAGTTTCTTTTGGAATAATATTCCGCAATTCATTAGAGACAAACCATCTAAAAAAATATTTAGAAAAGCACTTTTAGGATGGTACCTTGCTTAATACTAATGAAAACATTATCTCTTTATAACTTTCTGAGATGTTTTGTCATCTTTCCTCTTCTTTTTCTTTTTTTCTTTTTATTAATAATCTCAAGTTATACATAACTTTAAGGGGCACAAAATTAGTTTATCTAGATGTGCCCCTCTCCTCTCCTTCCAATATACAATGTAATTAGTGATGTAATTTCTGTTTTATGCGTTTTTTTTTCTTCCTTACAAAGCACTATCGGTTACTATTTACTTTCATTACGTTATATTTACAAATCTATGTATTAGCTAGGAATTGGAGGAATAAAAAAAAAAAAAAAAAATTCAAGTTAGCAAAATAAATAATACAGTGTTGCGTTACTGTGTACCAGAGGTTTAAATTTGACTCTTACGTGAAATCGACATACCTACACATCTGAATCATTCAAAATTATAAAACAAAAACACTCAAGCACTTTCATATGGTCCAGGCTTGTTTCGCAAACCTGTTCAAGTCAGTTTTTCTTACACACCGATGGACTGCCATTTGGGGCTTTTCGGAGTAGGGAAAGAGTGAAAAGAATAGATAATATACTAACAACTAGTAATAATCATGGATTAGCTGAGCGCGTTCGAGTCAATACAGTTAAAAGCATTGGATACTGCCTGGATAATTATATTGTCACACCACATTCCCGGTTTTGACATTTGCTGTGTGTAATTTTGGCAAGTATCATCCACCACACTCTGAACATAGTGGTCTGGACTCAATTCCAGCCATGCGAATTTGCAAGTACAAATCAGCAGTTTTATAGAGATGATGTGAAACAATCACCACTGCAGGTGCCACGAAAATCCTGCAGAATTCAAGGCTTCAATTTGCAAGTCTTTCACTTAGGCAACCCCGGACTAAGTCTCCATTGACATCTCCAGGAAACAAACGTCCTTTTAAACAATTATTGCGATAATTTCCAGAATACATATAATATTTGCATGGAATCTATCACTGAGCTACATAGATTTTCGGAATAAATATTACTCTTGAAGCCCAATTTATTTTTGTTGATTTTCATGACGAACACATATTTTGAATAATAGTGTTCACTTCTACACCAAAAGGACACAGGTTTGATGATAAATAATGTACTGTTCATAAACTGTTATGTTAAATTAGCCAACACACAAGGTTAGGTTTCAAGTCCACGTCGCTTATGTAAAGTGAATAAATGAAGGGCCAAAATATTAACAAAATATTAACAAAAAGAACTCAACCTGATTTGTAAAACTGATAAGAAAACAAGAAATTATATTACTTCTTTGCCGTGCGACAAAATGCCTAGCCCGTGAACGTAGACGTATTTCCGGCTGTCGCTCGTCTCCGCCGAAAAATAACGTCTGCCAACCCGAGCCAGGAAACGATTTCTCTGACGTAGGAATTTTAAGCCAATCACAGTTTAGCTCAAGTAGCCCCAGAACTACTGCACGAGGTATTCGCTGCGAGGAGCACTCGACTTTCATTTTATCATGGAATCTGATTGGCCAAGGAGAAACAAAAGTCATTACGGCACAGAAATCGTTCCCTGGCTCGGGTTCGCAGACGTTATTTTCGGCGGAGACAAGCGACAGCCGAAAATACGTCTGCGCTCGCAGGCTACAAAATGCCTAACAGAAGCCGAGAAAATTGAATAAGGATAATGAGTTCATTATTGACTTCGGTGGACAAAACGAAAAATTTCCGTTCTTCTATTATATACAACGGCCAACATTAGAGAAAACAACGGAACTTAGTAAAAGCGAAACACAAGTAAAACCTATTTGAAAACAGCAAATGAAATAATTCCTTCGCCGCGCGACGAAATATTACAGCGCAACGAAAGAGAGATGAAAGTTGTAAATCAAAAACGCGACAAAAACGAGCCAATTATATCGTGATCAATCATATTTCAACTGTGTTAAATTAGTGGCCACTTAGTTCTTTTCTCAGCAGTTTTGTAGTAGCTGAGTAAGACTCCAAAAAATATATTTGAAAGAAACCGAATAAACTAAATAAACAAACCGCGTGGACGGGTCGCCGTAAATTCAGTAAATATGCAGAAATCCAGCGTGCAAGTTTCCGTTTACTTTTAAAAGCTAAATTCCTTAATACACGGAACCAAATGAAAAGAAATGCAAAAGGAAGTTCGATAACAACAAATTTTCATTCAGAAACCTATGTAACAGCAAAAAATGTTCACGATTTTTGCTGACGTGCTTCGCTGCATGTCAGCATGTTCTTAAGGGGGTCTTATACTCTCAGATATAAATTTTTCTCCAGAACACCATTTTTTTGGAACATGAAGATTCAACATCCCTGTCCATTTGTAAATCGTATTTTGAAACGATTTTCCTCTAATTACTCCTGAATTTACGTTTAAATTAAGAAACTTGAACACTTCTAGCTATATTTCAACATAGCAACACCCATAGCAACCATTGTTTACAGTCTAAAAGTACTCACAAAATGGATTCAATTCAATACATTTTAATGATACTTTACACAAACACTTTAAAGATGTGTAGTTATGAGAATTTTGCATCATGGTCCTGAACATTATTTCTTCTACCATCTCGTACGCTCCTTATACTTGGATAACATTTCTATGACTGGTGTGTATTCGGGTGTTCAATGAAACATTTATGTAAAACCTTTAAATATACCCCTCCCCCTGTCCCTAACCTCCTCCCCCCCCTCCCCTAGTTCACAGGGCTAATTTGGGCTCTCGGAGACCGAAGTAAAACTTTAAAGCCTTATTTCTCAAAATGACCAAATAGACGGATCATCAATATCTCGCACACGATATCTCCACTGGGTTTTAACCGAATGTTGTCAAATTTTCAACATTGATGAAGGACACAATTATCTAGGTCTTAAACCTCCAAAATTTGCAATTTATGAAAATTTTTCCTGTTATTTAGTTAATATAGTTAACATTAGTTAATATTAATACACTTTTTCAACATTTCACGAGAAAAACCCCCTCAAAACACTGTTTTCTGAGGTTTGTCTCCTGGACAACTTGCTTATGGACAGGATGAACTTAATTCCATACTTCTCGAACCATTCATTATTACGTTATCGTGTTTATAATGAACACCACTTTTTAACACTAAGGAGCTAGTTATTCATTAACTATCGTGGCACGTGAGCTGGAAAAGCTCATTTTTGAAGTCAGAGTGCAAAGTCCTTTAACGTGATACCAAAACTGTTCCACAGAGTTGTTTTGCGAAAAAAAAAAATTTTAGGTATAAGACCACCTTAAGTCCCACGTTAATTAATTAAGAGCCAGCAGCCTGGGCCTGAGAATAGTCATATGACGCAGTAGCCTCGATGTCGATATATTGATTAAAGAAGTTCGTTTCTCGTACCGAAAGCTTACTAACGTGTAAGTGGCAGAATGTCTTCTAAATAACTGTTTTGGTGGTCAAAGGACATCATTTAAGTCCGGCGATCGGTAACTTGACATGCAGCATTCGAAGAACTGAATGTTTGCGGCAGTTGGCGATCCATGGGTGCTCTTAAGCGCCAACAGATCGAAACTTGGTTTGCGACTGTGTCAGGCCAAAACAGATCAGGTCTAAAAGCAGGTCACTTCATGGGCACAAAAAAGGTATTTTGGGGAGTTACATGGCAAGCAGTAGGCACCGTGCCTACGAAAGTGTAAATGTTTTGACCTGCTTTTAGAATAAAATGTGTTGATTTGGCGGGAAGGTACATTCCGTGTCGCAACGGTCTACTTACCCATAAGGCATTGCAAGATGTGTTTGACAACAATGGCTGCTGTACATGTTGTATCTAGCTGACGATAAAGGCTGTTGTTAGCCATGAACCAGAACAATTAAAGTCAAAACTATAGCATATTTGAGGAAAGGCATAAGGCCTCCAATTGCGCTGGCTAAAAGATTTCGTCAGGATAGAGATTATCAACGAAAACAAAGCAAAATAGTTTCTAGACGAACTCGCTGGCGAGGTAGATTTGGACGCAGCGAAATCCTTAACTTCGAGATTCCGTAGGATTTTCAGAGTTGAAAATAGCCGAAGAAGGGTTTTCTGCCGATGAAGAAGACATGGAAAAGACGACAAAAACCGAACAAATTTTGCGCCAAGGTACACGAGTTGATAATCACAATTAACGCCACTGGACTATGGTAATTCTAGGACTTCAGAATGTGGACTGGTCTTGGAAATCCAGATCATCACTTATACTGCCTTATTTGGTTAACCTTTTCGATCTTTAAATGCGAGTTTCTAAGGTTTATTGGGCCTAACCAGTGACCACAAATAGGTTCAAGAGTTCAATTTCTTTTTCTGAATCATTTATCTGGGAGATAATAGAGGAACTCTCACGATTGGTGGTTGAGCCCCCTCCAAGACCCCCAGCAGAGAACGTAAATGTTTTCAAAAGCCCATTTTATCAAGAAAAGAACTACTGCGCTAGATAATTTGGAAAGAATAACTTATATTTCAACGCATCAGGCGCATAAAAGTGATTTCTAGGGTCATATGACACCTTTTGTGGTCATGACGTCACAAAACACATTTTTGTGAATAACCTAGTTTGCAAAAGAGCTTTAACGCCAATTTGATGTTGACATGTTGCTTGGGCAACACTGTTGTTGATAACATGACACAAATTTCCCTAATCCATTTTAAATAGATTTTATGACTACATTAATATTGTCACGTGACCTATTTCCTCTCATTGGACGCATTTTTTGCAAAATGTACAGAATTCAAAACACGTTGCAAAAAGATTCTCCAATCACAAATTTGAAAATTTATAGCTTTACTTATTACCACTTGTTTTTTTCGTTCAAACTGGGCGCAAACTTTTTAGTTAATAACTAGTCACGTGACCTCCCAATAGAGCAAAAACTTTATTGATGTTGCTCAGCAATGTGAAAGAATTAAGGCTACAACTTTTTAGGTTGAGGCTTAAAATATTTATCACTTTATTAGTGAAATGAACATTTGTCGCCATGTTCTCGCACTCAGCGTATTTTGCCCGTTTTTCTTGCTAATGTGTTCATAAAAAAATTGTACTGAATTCTTCTCTAAGTGAATAAACAAGCATATGGCTACCTTAAGTCACGTGACTAACTTCTAGCGCCTTTTTCGTACCTAAAACAAACATTTTTGATAGCTGATTAGTGAAATAAACCCTCATTGCAACCTTTTCCTATTAAACGAACTTATAGTTCCTTCCCTCAACTGATGCACTAGACCTAACTCTAACCCTAACCCTAACCCTAACCCTAACTAGACCTAGCCCTAACTCCACCCCGAACCCTAACCATAAACCTTAGGGTTAGGCATAGGTCTAACCCTAATGCAAAGCTTAGTGTTAGGCTTAGCTAATAATAACCCTAGCTTTACCCTCGCCTTCAAGAAAAGATATCTTGAGAAGGATTTATTCAATTGAGCTAAAATTTTCAGGATTTGTTGTTCTGAGTACGTTCTGTGGGATAGACATAGCACTTTTCCATCCAGTGCACTCTGTCGAGGTTATGTATTGAAACGTATGCTAGATTTTCTGTGTCAGATTTAACTGGTCATCATTTTACATGTTTTTAACTTTTGAAAAATCTCTATGCTTATCCCAGCAAGCAATTTGTCTTCTTTTGTAAAATGTAAAAATTATTCCTTTTGATCAGTTCTTGTGGGATTTATCCTTTCTCAAGTAAGCCCCTGGCATTCCCCAGCAGGTGGCAGATTTAATCAGCCGGTGTCAGGTTACAATACAGTTATAGGGTACACAAATATTTTTTTCATAATCTTTGGTCTTTGAGCTTTTTAAAAATGTATACTTTGCCATGGTTTGGAGTTAACTCTTAGCCACGAGAAAATGTTTGAAACATGGTGTGTTTTAGGTTAAGTCCCACCTTACTACCTTAATTCTTCACGCTAAAGCGAAAGCTTGAGTTTTTGCCGACGACTTCTCCGACTTTTGCAGTCATTTTGTTGGCCGTGGCGTTACCAATCGTTCCAAAAGTTGAATTCAGCTTCGAAATAATACTGTACATTACTATTTTTGTTTTCTAAAGTCCGGGAAACTGCTTCAAAACCTCGATCGATATTCAAAACTTACTTGAAAGCGTACAACCAATCGCCATGGTTTGAGGACTCTGTACTCGCTGATCTTCCATTCTGAGGACACCTAAACATTGATTTGTATTTTTCCTTTCTATTTTAAATCTCAAAGCAGTAATTTCTCCATGTTAGCCTTTGAAGTTTGTAGACGCGCCATTATTATTACAAAACAGTAATCCCAAGCGTATTATATGGTATGGCTGTGTGGGGCTCTTGCTCAGATTATTTGATGAAAGATCCAGAACTAATCCACCTCAGAGCAGCAAGACTTATCCACAAACTACCAAGAGACATGGAAGACGAAACAGTACTCATAAATGCAAATTGGACGCCATTAAAATATTTTTTATTGTTCTCGTATTCTAAACATAACGCGTAGAACTTTTTATAATATGGATTTAGATCATGTAAATAGTCTAGTTGTTAAGAACGCTTTTTCTTATAGTCTTAGGAAATCGTTAAATTGCCTGGAACTCTTTACCTGACACTATCAGACAGCTTGAAAACCCTCTCTCTTTTACATGTAAAAGAAAGATAAAATCGATCATATCCTATGTCAGGGACATCAGTTTCCAAAAGGAATGCTCTGTAAATTATAATAAGAACCCTGAAATTAGGCATTTTAAAATTATTTGATCCCTCTTTTTACCATTATCGTATACTATTTTTAGCTTTATGACAATTGTATTGTAAATTTCTGTTCCCCTTAACTAGACTTAGTAGTAGTAGGTCCACATCAGCTGTACACTTGCATATTTTTAAACCTACTTGTTAAATAAATAAATGTATGAATGTATGTATGTATGTATGTACCAGTTCTCAGCGGCCAAAAGAAAGTTCACATGAGGTCGAGGCCATGTGTGCCACGCAGTCAGCCAGCCAGCCAGTCCAAGATGGCGTCCAAACCCTGAAATCATCTGACATCGCGGAAAATCGCGGGACATAAACCCGCGGGAATGACCCGATTAGTGTGCGTTCTCCTATCGTCGAACGCAATTATAGTCACTTCTGACGCGCCTAGAGTCGCTATTTCAATGAGATTCGATCGCAGTCTCGGCGCTTAAGGCGATTCCCTAGTAAAAGAACCCGCCATAGATTTCCGGTGAAACTTGGTATGCTGTTGTTACAGGACAAGCAGATATTAAAAACGTAGTAAAGAGGGGGTACCCGTGTTCGTTTTCACGCCACAATGCTGAAAAAATACGGTTATTTAGGTGACTTTTGGTAATCTCCGTGCGCAACAAATAAGCTCGATTATTTTTCAATGCAGCGTGTTATACCACACAGAGTTGACTTTCTTTGATGGTTTATTCATCTACATCCCAAGAAAAAATGTCTTTAAATACCCTGCATTTTTTTATCCTTCAAAGGAAACATAATTTGGGCATGCGTTGTTGGGCCCATCATGTCTCCCTCTGTAGTATTTATTTAGTAGCCATAGATTTCTGCTAATTTTTTCTCAGTCATTGAGGATATTGTTCTCATTGAAATTATGAAATAAAGAGTGGGGGTCACCGTGCTCGTTTAAGAGAAAAGGAGCATTTATTTCGCTATCGAGCTTAGTTTGAGGGAAATCTCTTACGTTTTGTACACGCACGCGCTCATGTAAGCGCGCTAATGACCCGAAAATCGTGCGCAGTAGGGATGCGCAATGCAATACTAAGGAATCACCTTAAACATAAACAAACTGGTGCCTTTTCTAAACGGCTTGACTTGCGAGAGACAAATCATCGTTTTTTCCTCGGAAACGAGTACAGGGACCATACAATTTTTTTTTAATTTAGTTTGAATGCAGAGATCACCTTGTTTCTATACAGTGAATGTAGACCAATTTCCATTGCAGAGTAAAAAATCATCACGGAAAATGAGAGCATGGCTAGCACTCGTAAAAGATAATATGTGGCCCCAGAACACTGCGTACTTGGAACATACTGTATCCCTAGGCCCTGTCGACTAAATATGAGTGCCTTTATAATGAAACGTACATCAAATTGCTCCTTAACATTGATGCAATACATCCATTGTTGTATTTCTCGCTTAACTTTCTCCCTATTTTTCTGCTCTCTTGAAGCCTAAGGTGAATGGTTCAAATATAAACGTTTCTCAAAGCAGATAGTCTCAGGAATTATGGGGTTTATTGAAGGTCCTCCTGCTCCTAAACGAATACTGGGACCCCCCTTTTTTATTTCAAATTCTAAGTTCTCTTGATATAAGCAGCCAACAGGTAAGGTTTGAAAGAAAATCTATTGTGAGTTCTATTTCGACGGAATTACCTTAACCCTTTGAGCCCTAATTACACATATACGCGTAATTAATGGTCGTGCTCTTTGTTTTACTTGTGACGTCATCAATTTAAATGCCATCAGATATTCTTGATAAGCAGATAGTAGAACTAGGCTAGACCTTTCCGTACATTGGTCAGGTTTAAATATCGACGACATTCTGACGTCACAAATCGAAAAACAACGTTATCAGTTTTGGTGCAAAAACGGTGGTAAAATGGTCCACTATGCCAATAATTGATCAAGGCCCATTTCTAGGCTTCGCCCGTAATTAACACCCAACTTTTCACGGCAGCCAAAAAGAACATGCAACGCAAAAGGTAGCCAGAGTAAAAGGGCCGAGAAAAAAAAGAAAGGAAAGGGGCAACAAACAAAATTGAGAACGGGTAATAGGACAATCTCGTTCCCAGAGTCTTCTTTCCCCTTGACCAGCGGTCGGAAAACGAGAGCTCTGGGAGCAACCATTTCAGGCATGCGCCATAGATGCAGACTGCGCAGTGAAACCGGATGGGCAGAATCACCAGAATTCGGTTATTTCAAAATGGTTGCTCCCAGAGCTCTCGTTTTCCGACCGCCGGTCAAGGGGAACGAAGACTCTGGGAACGAGATTGGTAATGGCAAAAAAAGGAAGTCCAAATCTTGACTTATGCGCATGCCCGGAATTGAAATGTTGCTCAATTTTGTACCTAATCCTCGAAAAATCTCTCCTTTCGGTAAAAAAAGCTTTCTTAGCAAAACTTAGGCTTATTTAGCGTCATGGCAGCCAAAAAACCTGACTAAACGGTTAAAAACGTATTTTTTGGCGAAAGTTTGGTAGTCAAAGGGTTAATCGCCATAAACCACACCATCTTTGTTCGGCATTCCTTTGTTCATGTTAGACGCGTGTACATGGTCTGATCGCGTGGTAATAAAATGCACACGATGCCATTTCAGTAACCGATAGCTTTTTGTGAACATAGAATAGTAATAAAAGGACAAGATCCCTAAAAAACGAAAAGAAACCGGCCACTCACCATGCTCACATCATAGTCGGCCATCTTTGCTACCATGTGCTCGACTACTAATCACGTGATCTGTTGGCTTTGTTCCTTCCTTAGAAACCATTAGTAACTTCCCAGTAAACCATTAGCAAATCACTATTACCTCATTAGAACAAATAGGGCTAGGAAAACTTTTGATAAATGCGAATTTCAAGGATATTGAAATCTCAAACTAGGAATTTTAGATCAACAGTTGTTAAACCGATTTAAGAGAAATGGGTGGGAGGACGACATCATGGGGTGAATAGAGATGTGCCTAAATACGAAATACCAACTAAAATAAAATGCGAAATAAATAAATGCGAACCAAATACGGACTCGCCGCAAATTTACGATCATTGTTTTTTGTGACCTGTGACCTGTACTTTAGCCCCGCCGTCAAACAAATGGCGGAAATTTCGTCGATCGCGTAAACAAAAAAAGTTACGAACTTTATATGCTTTCCCAATTTTCCCTGTAAGCAGCAATATTTTAACGTCACTAATGGAAAGCTGGTGTATTGTTTTCGTAGGGAATCAATTTTTTTCAGACAAAATTAACCTAAAGAAGGTCTCTGAGCACGATATTTCCCAGCGGTATACAAGAAATTTCGGTGCGAAGACACATTTTTCCCCCAGATACTCTTTACATATTGTATCCTTATAAGCACGCCACTGAATATCTAAGCAAAAAAGCCTCTAAGCAAGCAGGGGAAGCCTTGTTTTCTTAACAGTAAATGCCAACAAAATTCATACTTGCCCAAGTATAAATAAATCAACCGAATGACATCCTCGCGTACCTAGCAGTTCGCCGTTCCTTCGACCATTACAACCCGCATTATTACCTGAGCCCGCGAGTAGGGTTAGGAAGGGTAACCCGAAAACACTGATCCCCGGTACCCCCACTACGGGTTGAAATTTTGAACGTTTTGTTGTGCATATGTAACAGACTTTGTGGGTTCAGAATCGGGAGCAGGAAACATCATTAAACATATTGCCATTTCCTTTGCTGTGGCTACGAACTCGTTCTAGGCTTCACAATTTGCTCAGCGGAATTACCGATAAAACAAGCAAACGACCTAAAAACACATATTCCATAGCCAGATTGAGCCACGAACAGAAGGTAACAACTTTCCTTCTTTTTGCCATCGCCATCTCCTTATGCCGAAAACAGCTTTTAGATATTATTCTGTTACATTTGCACAGCGAAACGCTCGCAATTTCACCGCCACGAGTAATCTATTAGACAACCCATACGCGAAATCTTCATTTATTTTTATTCTTTTTTGGGTGGTCCGTAGGGGGTCCGTAGGGATTGTCCATGGACCGTTCTGTAGGGTAGTTCGCGGACCTGGTCTTAGTGGCGGTCCGTGGACCGGGGGGTCATTGTTTTCGGGTTACCCGGTTAGGGAGACGCAGAAAGCTGCACTTACGGTTTTCCGATAAGAATTTCGTGATCAGAATTCAACAGATTAGAGTGTATTCCCATAGAAAAATTGTATCAAATTAGTGTTATGTAAGGTTCTCCTTGTCAGCGTGACAACATAAAATGTCGCACTAAAACCGCGACAAGGTCTATAGATTGTTAAGTGAACATCTCCACGGCCAACACACTGAGTGAAACGTGAAATCTTCGATCTCATTTTCGTGGATGATAAGTCGCTAGCTGAAACAACTGCTAACCTTTCTTCCTTCCTACAGGGGAGGGGGGGGGGGAACTCTCATACGAAAAGGTCTTGGGTGAACTCTTGTCTTACTTAGAGTGTTGATGGCAAAACAAAGAAATAATAATAAAAGAAACGCTCTTATTTCCGTTTTTACGCTCGATTTCCGCCGGTTTCTCAAGTCCGGTTTACTAACGAACGTTCCTTTCTGGAACTCGAGTTATTTCGTTTTAAGTGGTATCTTTTGATTTAGGGGTCAGATTAAATTTGCAGGGGAGTCTTACAACTTCAGAAACAAATCTTCCTCCAAAAAACCATATCTGCACATTGGTAGCTATATTTTAACATAGCAACGCCTATAGCAACGGTTGTTTACATTCCAAAAGTATTAATAAAATAGATTCAGTACGGTTCATCATGATTTTAATAATACTTGACAGGAAAGCTTTGGAGATACTATGCTCTTATGCGAATTTTGCATCATGTCCCTGAACATTGTTTCCTGTACCATGTTATACGTCCCTTATGCTTGGTTAACATTTTTATGACCGGTGCGTATTCGGGTTTTCAATGGAATATTTATGTAAAACCTTTCGATATACCCCCTCCCCCTGTCTCTGCCGTCCCCCCGTTCACAGGGCTAATTTGGGCTTTCGGAAACCCAAGAAAAACTTCAAAGCCTTATTTCTCAAAACGACCAAACAGATGGATTACCAATATTCCAAACACGATATCTCCATTGGGTTTCAACCGAATGTTGTCAAATTTTCACGATTGGTAAAGGACACAATTGCCTAGGTCGTAAAGCTCTAAAATTTGCAATTTATGCAATTTTTTTCCTGTTATTCAGTTAAGGTGGTCTTATACATATATATATATATTTTTTGCAAAACAACTCTGTGGAACAGTTTTGGTACCACGTTAAAGGACTTTGTACTCTGACTTCAAAAATGAGCTTTTCCAGGTCATGTGCCACGATAGTTAATGAATAACTAGCTCCCAAGTGTTAAAAAGTGGTGTTCATTATAAACACGATAACGTAATAATGAATGGTTCGAGAAGTATGGAATTAAGTTCATTCTGTCCATAAGCAAGTTGTCAGAGTTGTCCAGGAGACAAACCTCAGAAAACAATGTTTTGAGGGGGTTTTTCTCGTGAAATGGTGAAAAAGTATACTAATATTAATTGATATTAACTATATTAACTAAATAACAGGGAAAAATTTCATAAATTGCAAATTTTGGAGGTTTAAGGCTTAGATAATTGTGTATTTCACCAATGTTGAAAATTTGACAACATTCGGTTAAAACCCAGTGGAGATATCGTGTGCGAGATACTGATGATCCGTCTATTTGGTCATTTTGAGAAATAAGGCTTTGAAGTTTTACCTCTGTCTCCGAGAGCCCAAATTAGCCCTGTGAACTAGGGGGGTAGGGAGGTTAGAGGCAGGGGGAGGGGTATATTTAGAGGTTTTACATAAATGTTTCATTGAACACACGAATACACACCAGTCATGGAAATGTTAACCAAGTATAAGGAGCGTATAAGATGGTAGAAGAAACAATGTTCGGGTCCATGATGCAAAATTCTCAGAACTACACATCTTTAAAGTGTTTGTGTAAAGTATCATTAAAATGTATTGAATTGAATCCATTTTGTGAGTACTTTTAGACTGTAAACAGTGTTTGCTATGGGCGTTGCTATGTTGAAATATAGCTAGAAATGTTCAGATTTCTTAATTTAAACGTAAATTCAGGAGTAATTAGAGGAAAATCGTTTCAAAATACGATTTACAAATGGACAGGGATGTTGAATCTTCATGTTCCGAAAAAATGGTTTTTTGGAGAAAAATTTATATCTGAGAGTATAAGACCCCCTTAATATAGCTAATATTAGTTACTATTAGAGTATACTATTTCACGGGGAAAACCCCTCAAAACACAGTTTTCGAAGGTTTGTTCCCTGGACAACTTCCTAATGGACAGGATGAACTTAATTCCATGCTTCTGGAACCATTAGTACGTTATAGTGTTTATAATTAACGCCACCTTTTAACACTTAGGAAATAGTTGTTCATTAACTATTGTGGCATGTGACCTGGAGAAGCTCATTTTTGAAAAAACAATGAGACCCCGTTAAGCCACGCCCAGATTGGTCTCCTGTAGGGGTTTAATTCAAATTTTCTGACGAGCATCCCCGACCATTTCCTTTTGGGTTCTCCCCTACCCCCCCCCCCCCCTTCCCTCCGATGAACACACACCTGACTACAGTAGATATATTATCATAATTATATTTTGGCGGGAACAGCTCACCACATGTGCACAATTTCTCCTGCTTGAAGCATTTGTTTTAGTATTCCCGGAAGTACGGGTTTTTAGATCTTATCTGTACAGGCCCGCAAATTATCCCCAAATTGGACCGCAAATGATTCCAGGACCGAAACTGATTCCACTGCAAAAAGTTAGGAATGGCGTGGACTCCATGAAAAGTCTATGGATGGATATATATATAAAGACAGCAACATTGACCACTCTATTTCATGGCGTATCATTTCATCTAGCTCAGTCCTACAACAGCTCAAGTAAAAGATGTAATCTCTTTCTCAAAGAGAAATTTTAATCATCTGTCGACCTGATCTGTCATCACTTAACAAACGTAACGAACTTGTATCTTCTTGCCGCCACAAAAACAAAGAATTACTACTTAACAACTAAACATTTAAACATTTAAATTTTCTGCAACAATAATTATGTAACTTTTATAGTATTTAACCGATGGTTATGAATATTCTTGTCATTAAAATCCCCTGAAGAGTGAGCGATCACTAACACGCTTGTCGGGATGAAAGTGTATTTTTTTTTCTATTTTCAATAGCTGGTTTTCACGTGACGTCACTAAAATTCGAACTACAAAACTATTGATCTTCCTGAGATTTTACTTAAATGATGTATAAGAGCAGCTAAAAACTAATATTCACACAAATTTTCGCTCCGAATGGGTTCTTGGTTTTGTGATACACTACGTTTGAATTTCTAAGCTTTTGCGTGACGCGGCATTTACATAACGGCCTAGAGAGCTGTCATGATGGTTAAAAAAGTGACTTATTTCGGGAAACTTGGCTATCTGAACAGTTCATGTCTTAGAAAAAGTATTATTTCAATGCTTTAGAGTTCCTCGAGGGATAAATTCACGCTTTTGTAGCAAAACGCATTGACAGATGTTTTTGTTGGTTTCCGGCCGCCATGTTGGTGCCCATACGGATGGGCACCAACATGGCGTCTCCATACATATCTCTATAAATTTGGGTAAAAAATTTCTCCGCATATTTCGCATAAGAAAAATTGCCGTGACCAGAATTTTGGCGAGAGTCTTTGTATATTTCCCTTCTTTCATTTCCCAGATTCTGGACTTTATCTACTGACCGGTTTTGATTTTTGTTTTGATCTATTTTGAATTGCGTGACACTGAAAACCAGCAATATAGCTAGCTAGCTAGCTCTCTCTCTCTCTCTCTCTCTCTCTCTCTCTCTCTCTCTCTCTCTCTCTCTCTCTCTCTCTCTCTCTTGAAGGACACTTATATCACGTATAATAGGGCACTTATGTAGCGTTAGGGCACTTGTGTCACGTTCAAAAGGGCACTTTTGTAGCATAGGGCACTTACATCACGTAATATAGGGCATTTAAGCCACATTAGGGCACCTTTGCAACTTTGAATAGGGCGCCTTTGCAACATTCTAACATAGGGCACTTCCATCACATTAGGGCACCTTTGCAACGTTGCATAGGTAGCTGTTACAACGCTGCATAGAACACTCTTTAGCAGAAACAGAAAAAAGGACCGTTTAACAATTAATCTGTCTGTGTATAGTGTCTTTGGCAAGTCCAGAAAGGAGTCCGATGTTGTATACTTTTCAAAATGGTCAATAAAGAAATAAATTATGTTTCTGGAAAGTGTGTTGTACTTTGCACTACCCTTTTAAGTGTTAAACCCTTGCACCAGGTGTTATTATCTCGTAAACACGTTTGTTTGCTGTTGTTGATTGCATCTTGTCCAAATAACGTGGGTGTTGTTGATGCATTATGCAATGAAGTTGCGGAAAATTTATCTTTACCTTTGGGGACTGCTAGGAAGGCCCTCCCCCCGCCCCGCCCCCTCCCCAAAAAAATTATATTAAGACGCGCGCGCTACAGGCACAACGATATATTTTGTTGAGGGAATTACTACATAGTTTTTAACGGTTACGCTGATGCGAATTGCAGTGTAATCACTGAAACGAATTCAACAAAGAACGGTACAGTTGGAAGAGATATTGAAATCTAAAGTAACTCTTTAATAAACTAGATTAACTAAATCTTAGTTTTGCTCAACTACCCACTTTCTGAATAGGGTGGAACTGATGTGACCCTGTAAGCCCGCTTTTTTTCAAGAAGCATTTATTGCGGTTGATATCTGGCCTGATGCAAGCCTTGCCCCGTTCAACGACAATATCACAGCATCGTCATTATCTTTGGTCTGACTTACTACACTTCTAACTTCAGCAACATACACTTTCAGGTAACCAAACAGCGTAGGTGACAGCACCACTGGAGCAGGGCCATGAATGTCTGCAGTCTTGTCCTTCTTCACAGTAATGACGACACTTCCTTGGCTTAGCTTTGCTTTCTTGAACTCGCCCATAGTCATGTTGGCTAGCACACCTGATCTATGGGCATTTGCCATTGTTATTTAAGTTAGGATGAAATCTCTAATTAGCGTGTACTCTACTTGGTTAATTTGAAGGCAGTGAGCCCCACTAAGCTGACTGATGAGGGAGACTACCTTTCGAGTTGATTCTCTCTGCTCATATTCTGCCACCATTTCGGGTGTTATCAGGTTAGAAAGATCTTCATCCTGTTTCTCTAGATGCCTGCATTGACTCTCTTTCTTGTAAGATGACGACCATAAGCGAGCCTTCTCGTCAATTAAGTGAACACTGGCCTCGTTCACGTTCACTGCATCAGGACTTTCTGTTAAGACAAAGCTGCAGAAATATCTTAA